>NC_133498.1:807976-872799 GCF_025370935.1 Choristoneura fumiferana | reverse complement strand
GTGCGAGGATGGGTAAATGAAGAGTTTCTATTGGTTCATGAAAAACACATTCTTCCCAACACACACGTGGAAACGTGGAAACGCAGCCTAACGCTTCAAACCGATGGACCAATTAGGATGAAATTTGGTATGAAAATAGCTTGAAACCCGAGGAAGAACAAAGTATAGTATACAAATCTCGGAATTGTATAGTTCTCCTTCCAGCGGTAAATGAATTCTTAACAGATCAAACCATAACCACTTCACCTAGTTCACCTTGCTATTCCACGAGTATACGGGCATGGAAATTTGGTAAGTAATCACAATCACGGGCGACGACGAAACTTCATTAAATATTAACGGGAATCGATTAAGGGACATCACTGGCTTTCGGTCGCATTGGTCACGTCCCTATGGCGTGTGACGTAGACATTTTGGAGGGTGACACTCTTTCCCGGCCCGGATAATACCGACATGGAAATACTGACCCTGTTTTTCGTGTACACGCCCATTGAAGCTCATGTTAGTTTCTATGAGCGTGTACACGAAAACCAGAGTCGGTATTTCCAAGTCGGTATTATCCGGGTCGGGAAAGAGTGTCACCGATTTTGGACATTGTGCGTCCAGTAGTTTAAAATATTTATATTAATATATCGGTGTGTTGAAATAAATAATTTGTACAACTCTGGTGTCTATTAGATCAGCCTAAACAGAATTTACACAAATTTGATTGTGACTATTTGTGCCCTTCCAAATAATCTATTAATTTATCATTAATGTGTCATTTTTAATGCTTTTATTAAACTTGCCCTGTTTACAGCTGGTCAAGCTGCGGCTGGGTGGGTTGCAAGTTCAGTTTGACCCACTTCCAGTGACCGGATTGACTTTACATTTGGTATACATTATTTAAGCTGAATGACAATGCGAGTGTATAACGTTTTAAACTCTACTACACACACAGTCTACTCGTGACCAAGGCCACTGTAATGTTGCCGAAACGTTGAGGTAAATATTACTCGTGTGTTAGCATGATAACTCCTGTGCGTAGTATTTTGACAATACAAGTGTAGTCAGCAAAAAAGCTAATTAGTATTAAAAACGATTTGTTAAATTGTTACTTCCTAGATGGCGCTAGCATATTGTAGTTTTCACCAAGATGTGCGAATGTGTTTTTCATGAACCAATAGAAACGCACCATTTACCTCGGCTCGCCTCGCTCAGCTGTTTCCACCAGCGATGTGATATGCGAGGATAAATGAAGTTTCTATTGGTACATGAAAAACACATTTGCCGCACACCTCTGGTCGCAACGCAGCCTAATGTCAAACGGACCTCACGGCATTAACGTAGGGTTGCCATACGTCCCGGCGCCGGGACATGTCCCGGTTTGAAGCGTGGTGTCCTGGCGTCCCGGCCGACAAGCAAACTGTCCCGGTTTAAAAATCATAGTTATTTAGTACGGGGCTGGACTTGCTAAATAAAAATATACCTAGAATAAACACGACTAACTAGCTAAGCGACTTGCGGGTTGCTATGGCATAGAACAGGGTTTTTCAAACTTATGGCTCCACATACCCAAGTTTCTAGACGACAGCGAACCCCTACCTCCCCCCCAAAGAAAGTAATAAAACTGGCTGTTGGAGAAACTAAGTTTATTTTTATTTCAATCATCATGATAATATAATGTATATTATTTATTTCAATAAAAGGTAGCAAATATAGGTAAGAATCTAAGAACCGTCTTGCCAATGAAAACACAAACTGAAACAAATAACAAACAAATAAGTAACAAATATGGAGTTGAAATAAAAAATACTCCAAAAACCAATCTTAATCATCTTGCCAGTCTTGCAGCCACCATCACGTAAACCTTGTCGCGAACCCTACCGTCGAATAGCGAACCCCTAGGGGTTCGCGTACCCCACTTTGAGAAACCCTGGCATAGAATGACTGTGTTGTTATTTTGTGTTTGTAATAAAAGTTAAATTTTTACTACGTTTACTACTTTTTCTTTAAATGTCCCGGTCTGCGGCCGCACACTTATGGCAACCCTATACTAACGCCATCTAGCGACATGTCAGGAAACATTGATCAGAATTTGTATTAACATTTTCGGCACGCCAGAACCTATGGCAGCGTTTGGCGCTTCCAATGCTAAACGTAATTTACCCCTCGTACGCAGCTGTCATACCTATCACAGGTAAGCAACAAGAAAAAAGGGGTTAAAAAAATTGACAATTTTATTTTCGGATCCAATTATTAAGTAAATGCGGTCAAGAAAGGTAATACTACTGAGGTACATAAATAGGTAACTGTCTACAAAGTCTGCAATTGTTTTTACGAATTAAGAGTCCATTTTGATATCGGATGGATTTGTGGATGGAAATCTACGTCGCAAAATGACTTCACGAGTGAGATTTAAAAAATCTGCCCTCTGGCTCTGAGCGAACAAAATTAAACAACAATATCATGGGACACTTGACACCAATTGACCTAGTCCCAAACTAAGCAAAGATTGTACTAGGGATACTAGGCTACGGATAAACATACTTATATAGATAAATACAGACTTAAATACATATTAAACATCCAATACCCGAGAACAAACCTTTGTGTTATTCACACAAATATCTGTCCCGGCCGGGATTCGAACCAGACCTAAAGCTTCGTATCGTAGTCAGGTTCTCTAACCACTTAGCCATCCGGTCGTCAAATAATATATCACACATACTACTACGATGATATGCTTTCCAAACTTCTGCACCTATGATTCAAGTGAGTCTTGAAATTTTTTACCCGTTTTCTGCAACTGCTTACTAAACTATGTTGTGGTGTACAATAAAGGTCATTGTATTGTATTGTGGTCTTCTAAATTGAGGAAATGACGTGACGTGAGTCCAGACGACGGTCTTGTCTCTGTGAAAACACGTGATTTTCCAATTTTTCTCGGTCGTCCAGGTACTTGTACTGGTGATAGTTGTCTGAATGACATTAGCATGTTAATAAACACTACTATTTACAAGCGCACCTCAAGCGACGCGATAACGATTGATAACCCTATGTTTACCGCGTTATCGCTACATAATACGTTGTATTTACGCTGATTATTTGTAGTCTTTGGGCGTTCGCAAGGCCAAATAAGAAGTCTACCAACCTAAAGTATAATTTCAGACGAGGCGAGAATGATAGTGATATTCTGCTACGTTATAATCCGAACAATTCATCTGAAGA
Organism: Choristoneura fumiferana; assembly: GCF_025370935.1. Classification (NCBI taxonomy): domain Eukaryota; kingdom Metazoa; phylum Arthropoda; class Insecta; order Lepidoptera; family Tortricidae; genus Choristoneura; species Choristoneura fumiferana. The sequence goes on along the minus strand of NC_133498.1, from coordinate 869,589 downwards.
CCCCGTGATATTTAGATGCGATAGGGGAAACCGACGACAGTCGTGACAGAGGAGAGTAGGTACGTAACGTCGATTTTTTAGAAAGAAAAAAAGAAAGAAAGAAGAAAAGAAAGAAAGAAAGAAAATTTATTCGTGACAAACATGAGAACAATGGATAAAAGAAGTAAAAAAGAGAAAAAAAAAATAATATGCATGTCACGAAATGGTCCCAAATAGCAATCTGCCGGTCTTGCGAACGGCGCTGGCTTCCTTTGAGGCCATCTCTACACTTATAACTCTCTACTCTACTATAACTGTCCCTAGTGTAATTTTTCGGTACAAATACGTCTCGATCGCGTTCGCGTAATCTCAATTTGTTGGCACGAACATCGCAAACGTTCCAGAGGCGCTGTTCGTGTTTCGTTAGATTTGTAACCGAAAACTTACGCTAAGGGCACTGCTAGCTCGCACGCAATAGTGCGCGTTTTTTTAGTTCAAGTCTCGAGCTATCAAACACTGAGATTTCTGTCAGTAAATAAGTTCCCAAAAATCAACGATGTCACTACTCTTCGGACTCTCCTACAAAATGCGGAAGATGCTGCATCCCTCCGCATTGCCAGAGGATCAAGCCGGTCAGAGTGCCCTGTTGTCGACAAATTCAACAGTTAACCCTAAAGTTTAATTTCAGACAATGTGGGAATTATCGTAAAATCCTACTGTGCTGATTCTAGTCCTAGAACCTAAAATAAGGGCGTCTTTCCACCAGATATGTGATATGCAGCTATGCTGTGAGGATGTGAAAGCTGTGCTATGAGGCGGTGACCATTTCTGCCCTCGTAACGAAGAATGCAGTAATCCTGAAATGACGATTTCGAAAAAAAAATTGTTTTAGGATCAACAAATACTACGTTTTTGCTTACTGATTTTCAGGTTTTCTACCTTTATACAGCCCATTTCTTCAAACAAAGTTAAAACGCAGCTATAACGTAATAATTTTCGATTAAACTAATATCTGATGAGAGAAAATTGCAATAAGTACATCAATCGAATGAACCATTATGCATTTTGACCAAAGGCTTTTCAACTTTATGTATTTTTTAACCCCCCGACACAAAAAGGGGTGTTATAAGTTTGACCGCTATGCGTGTCTGTATGTCTATCTGTGGCACCGTAGCTCTTAAACGGGTGGACCGATTTGAATGCTGTTTTTTTAAATTGAAAGCAGGTTTTCTAGCGATGGTTCTTAGACATGTTTTATCAAAATCGGTTATAGCCGTTTTTGAGATATTGAACTTTGAAGTGACAAAGTCGGGGGGTTTTCCCACTTGTTGTTGGTCATATTAAGTTACGTCCCCGCTAAATAAACCCTGATTCCTGTTATGTTCTAATTTATTTAGAAAACAACTAACACAAACAACGACGACCGACCAGACCAGGTTGACCAGATGGCCTAGTGGTTAGAGAACCTGACTACGAAGCTTGAGGTCCCGGGTTCGATTTCCGTGTCGGGGCAGATATGTATGAAAAATACGAATGTTTGTTCTCGGGTCTTGGGTGTTTAATATGTATTTAAGTATGTATCTATCTATATAATTATATTTATCCGTTGCTTAGTACCCATAACACAAGCTTTGCTAAGCTTACTTTGGGACTAGGTAAATTGGTGTAAATTGTCCCATGATATTTATTTATTTTAAACAAAATAACACAGACGTAACATTGGCCATACATTGTCAATAACTAGCAAAACATGACCTTCCAGCTATCTTGGAATCGAACCAAAACACCTCCAGTTTCACAAACTGGTTTGGCATACAATCAGGGTGCAATGACACCTGCCCGAGATTGTAGAACTATATCATACTGGTCACATAATGTTACGTATGTTAGAACCACTTGATATTTTAACGATCCATAGTAATAATAATAACACTAGACATAATTCATAGCGGACATAGAACTGTGATTGGCATCCATAGTAATAATAATAACACTAGACATAATTCATAGCGGACATAGAACTGTGATTGGGCTATCCTATTAATATTATAAATGCGAAAGTTCGTGAGTATGTTTGTTACTCCTTCACGCTGAAACGGCCGAACGGATTTGGATAAAATTTGGTATAGTTTTTGATGTAACATCACGTTTCAATTTTCAGGCTATCCCACGGGAATTTTTAAAAATCCCAGACTTTCAATTCAGCTGCTGGATCTAATGATTTACGTGTGCGAAGCCATGGGTAAACACTAGTTCTATATAAAGGAGATTGACGAGATTTGGTCCAAATGAGCTGCTCAGAAATGAAAAAACTCTTAACAAGTTCCTTGAGTTACTTTCTATTAGAAAAAACATTTCAAAATTGTCTAATTCCATCAAAACGTTTCAGTAGACTTTAAGCTAGTTGGAAAAGCAAGTTATAGGTAGTGCCACCAGAGTTGAGGTCAAGCACACAAGAACATGCCGCGTAATGGCAGCGGGATTTTGACATTCACTCAATCATTCTCCTTTTATGCAATCGGTTGAATCAGTTTTTGTAGCTGTGTGTGTGATCATTCACTTCAACTCTCGTGGCACTACCTATGAATAATATTTTTTTCGATAAAATACGATGGCAAAACATTACTCACTACGTTAGTAATTGCAAACGTAATAAATAAGGGATCAATGCACCTGTCAATGAACTGTACTGTCATAAAGAATGGCACGGAGCAAGCGTGAAAAAACTATTGTTCTTTTTCATACTTACAGCCCAAGCCTTTTTTTTATAAATTCCAAATCAACAGATACTCCATGCAGTGCAAGTGGGTCCTTTTTGTTGGCTGCTTTCGACTGCCGTTAAATCCCTTTGTTTGACTATAAAACACTTTCCGAAATGCGACCTTCCTCAAAAAGTACCTACACATTGTAGTCATTTTTAATTGGTTAGAAGGGAATCCCCTTTTTTATGTTGTAGCAGCAATAGTACACATTAGGTATAAATTCCAAATGTCTATCCATTACGATTCTTGAGATACAGCCCTGTGACAGACAGGTGGACAGTGCCACATAAATATGTAGTTAAATCCTGCAATTTGAACTAAGTAGAACCACATCCGGCAGTCTTTTGGTATACACAAGTACAGTCAGCAAAAAAACTTGAGAAATTATATTTTTAATGAAACATTATTATTTTACTTTTAGTGATAAAACTCGGACAGTTTTCTTTTGAGTGTTTAAAGCCGAAGTATCTTTATTTAATTTAGGCTATAACAAGCATTTATGGATGTAAAAAGGAAAAACGTCTGTTGAGAAGAATCCAGCAAGAAACTCAACAAGGTATGTATTTTTAAATAGATTTAGCTCTATGATATTATTTAATATAATAACTTACACCACAGTCATTTAACACAGTAGATTCACTATTTCAAGTGATAGACTGCCAATGCAGATCGGAATTATTTCTAAACATCCTTGTCCATGATATTAGCATTAATTTTATAATAAGCTTTTGATTTGATTTTTGTATCTGTTTGATCAGTAATATTACTTTTGAAATACTAGCTAAGCTAGGCTAACATACATTAATTTTTATTATATTTATATTATATTTTTGTATTGTTTTTAATATTTATTGTCTATTAATTCTACGTTTCTCCTGACTGTTATCTCTGCCACCTATATTAGTCTGTTCATATTTATTAATTTCTCAGAAATTGGTTGTCTGGAAGAGATCGCTTTTTAGCGATAAGACCGCCTATGTCTACTAGATTTTTTTCTATTTTTGTAATGTCTCTGTACTGCTTTTGGTGATCTATAAAGAATATTTGTATTGTATTGTATTAACAGTATGGTCGAACAAATTGAATCATTCTGTATGATACACAATCATACAGTATCAACCTTTTAATAATCAATTTCACTATGATTTCCTTGACAGAAGTATGAGAGTACAAAGGTTCCACCCTGGGTCATGCATGTACAGTTTAGGACAGTACAAAGAATACCTGCTTTCAACTTCCTGCCTGATAAGTGATAATTTATGTAGTAATAATAACAAAATTTTTGAATTTTTGACCTTGGATTTGAATTTATTTTTAAATATTTCTTATCTGTAAAAAATAAAAATAAATTATAAATTAAATGGAATTTTGAGTTAATTTAAATTTCGATTCTATTAACTTTTCATTGTACTTGTAGTGTCTACTCGTGTGTCTGATACCTATCCTGTCAATCGTTCAAAGGTTAACTGGAAGAGATCCTGTTAAGGGATAAGTTCGCCTTTGTACATCTTATTATCCTGTGTTCTGTTATTTTCATGTGTTTTTATGTACAATAAAGAGTTTTACAATACAATATAATACAAAATCACAACAAGCATAGTTTAGGTAGTCAACAAAAACAAAACACAGTTTATCTTTTTGATCACTTTGATCAGTAATAGTATTTGAAAATTTTAATGTTTCATTATGATAGTATTGAGTGTTACCTGAGCAGGTGATTGGGGCAACGGCGCTGGCTCGTCCGGGGCGAGCCGGGGCACGCCTGTTCGCTTCATCATGGCTGATCAGCCGGCCATCACACGATCACCTGGAACGTTAACAGTTCTCGTTAATACATCTGGCAGCTGGGTACATTTGTATTGCTATGATGATGAACTCTGGTTGAGTTCGAAACGGTGGAGTAGCTGCATGAACACATTTGTTGCATTGCAAACATTGATACTTAATTATTGTAAATTGACATTTTCTCTTTTGTCACAGAAAGATACTTAATTTTATTAAAATCTATGAATTTCGAGCACCAGCCCAGGGCTCAGAGGGAGGTGATGATCCCCCTTGCCTACCTCCCCCCCGGATCCACCCTTGGTACTAAACTAAGAGATGTATTAACATTTTCGGCACGCCAGAACCTATGGCAGCGTTTGGCGCTTCCAATGCTAAACGTAATTTACCCCTCGTACGCAGCTGTCATACCTATCACAGGTAAGCAACGAGAAAAAGGGGATATTAGGGACAGTAGATGGCCTGCATTCCAACTGTCAACTGCTCATACATCATTGTCGCAGTCAGCGTGCAGTTGTGCCGGCTGCTATGGAACTGCAATGACAAATGTATGGGCAGTCCGCAGTTATGTTGTATGTATGTTGGAATGCAGTTCATCTGTACTGGCCCTTACAGATTAAAGGTTTTTACCTTGCCCTTTATTTAACTGTAAAATATGACCTCTATTCACAATCAACAAATTTAAACTTAAACATTTGGCCAAAGAAATATTACAACTTTCAACTTGTTTGGGAGTTATGTACCTAAGATGTTACTTACAGCTTAAAGTTATATGTGTATGAAACTTGGAAAAACTACAGATAAACTAATGTCATTTCATATAGAAATAAATGATTAATTTACTTACAGTTAATTACATAATATTTGTGTCTCAATAAGCTTACAAGTTCTTAGCCAAGACGCCTATCTTTTGATATGCCCATGATTTCCACCAGAAGCAAAGTGGTCTCAACACACTCAGTTTATCTTGCATTGATTGGCTACATGGCCTACATGGATATACTCTCGTCAAAATTCTATGAAGACAATCACCATCAGTGGTATACTATTCAATGGAAAAAATCAATTGTGTAAACAAAGCATTTTTTCACGATTACTCCGTAGTTACTTACATTTGAACGCCAATCCCGATCATATTAACATCTCAATGAGCTCAGCACTGTTTTTAACAATCATTTTATCATTAATAATCGTGTAAATATGTTTATTTTATAGAATTAAATGGAAGACGAAAATCCGTTATATTTGTCAAATTGACATGATAATTTTTTCTCACCGAAGTTGGTCTATGGTCGGTCTAGTCTCTGGAAATTTAGTGCTGTACCAACAAAATTAATTATTTGACTGAACCAACCTTACCTACCGATAATTATGGCTGGCTCTGCAAATTAATTTATTCGTAGATATTAATTATTTGTGTTAGTTACACTATTTAATGAAGGTTTATAAAGGTTTCTAATCCTATCCTACTATCCTACTAATCCTACTAATATTATAAATGTGAAAGTTTGTGAGTAAGTGAGTGAATATGTTCGTTACTTCTTCACGCTGAAACGGCTGGACGGATTTGGATGAAATTTGGCGAAAAGTTAGATAACATAGGATACTTTTTATCCGATATTCCCATGGGATAGGATAAAATCTTGAAATAACAACCGCTCAGCTTTGTCATGAAAATTGGTATATAGATAGTTTGACATCTGGAATAAACATAGCCTACTTTTTATTTCGATATTCCCACGAGATAGGGATAAAATTTCGAACTAATAACCGCTGGGCTTAGAGTCATGAAATTTTACCATGATTGTTTTTAATGTAATGTCAATGAAAACAACGGTTTAATTTTCGGGAATTCCCACGGCAATTTTTAAAAATCCCGGTATTTCAGCTGTTGGACCTAATGATTTACGTGTGCGAAGCCGTGGGTAAACACTAGTTGGACGATAAAAGAGTATTATAGTAGAAATTATGTAGATTTTTATTTACTAGTACTTATCATATTACTGTGGAGTCCATTGTTGGACCAAACAATCATTTTGAATCACTTCCCTGTGTCTACTCTCATTTCCCTGTCTTATGTAAATTTAAAAAATGCCTCTTCTAAATTATATCGAAAATACAAACTGAGACATGGATGCACAGAAAAACCAGAAAAAGAGACCAGCGCTGGAATCGAACCTAGGTCCTCAGCAATCCGTACTGCGTACTATAACCCCTACACCACCGTTGGACAGGAGTCAAGATACAAATTTCTCCTATGCACACATATCTCAGGTTGCCTTTTTCTACTACGCTACTTAAGCAGCAAAAATTCTAAATTAATCCATATTTTAACTGACCCTTTCAATTCTAAAATACTCCATCATAAACCTTGGGAAAATATACGTCAAAAATATAAGTGGATATACATGTTTCACCATTTTAAAAATTCTACCCTTTAAGGGTATAAAGGGGAGTGTAAGTTTGTATGGAAAAAACGTTAGGTATATATATTTGAAGATATACCTAATTCTAAAACTTCGTGAAAATGCTATTAAACATTTTAAGTTAAAAGGGACATGGAAACATTGTGAATGACTCTTGAACAGGACTAAGAGAATACGTGATTCGCCATTTTTAAAAATTAAACTTAGGGAAAACATTAAATAATGAAATATGAGTAAATTCAAAATAATTATTTACTGCTGATTGAAGTATCTTAAAGAGCTTTCACATCACTAGAGCCAACGTCAGTCAGTCAGTCAGCCAGTCGTCAGTCAAGTGTCAATGTCAGTCACCACATTTGTTTACACAATTGATTTTTTCCATTGAATAGTACCATAGCGGTATAGCATGCGGTACGGATTACCGAGGACCTGGGTTCGATTCCCAGTGATGGTCTTATTTTTCTGTTTTCTGTGCATCTGTATTTCAGTTTGTATTTTCAATTTCTATGAAGACAATTGTTGCAAGTTAACAGAGTCCGGATGGAATCCACTGCACTTGTGAAAGGTGGGTATTAATTAGTCTACTAAGTTCAGTTAAGTCTGTGTCATATGTTATAATATAACCCAAAGGTCTACACTCGACTGAAAGACCGCCCGGCCAGCTAAAAGTAGTAGTCCACACTCCGCAATCAATAAGAGATGAAAAATAATAGTAATAATAATAATAAATCCATTTATTTCGGGCAACTTGGACCATACAATAAATACCTTACAGACTAACATACATATAATCCATAGTATTTAAAACTAGTTAGGTGACGAAACGGCCACTGATGTATAGGACAATGAGCATGGGCCCAATGACATATCAAGAATCTTTACAAAACATTTAATAGAAACACTATCCAAAAATATGAGACAGATTTTTGAGATTTTGGATCACACCAGTCCATTTTTAACCCCCGACGCAAAATGAGGGATGTTATAATTTTGACGGCTGTGTAGACACAGTCTGTGGCATCATAGCTCTTAACCTTTTAACCGCCATTTTTCTGGAAATGCCGACATGGCCACTATGGCACTTTTTTCAGCTGTTGTGTTTTACCGACCGTGGCGGTCAAAGGGTTAAGCGGGTGGACCGATTTGAATGCGGTTTTTTTATTTGAAAGCAGGTTTTCTAGCGATGGTTCTTATCTTAGACATGTTTCATCAAAATCGGATCAGCTATTTGTGAGATATTGAACTTTAAAGTGACAAAGTCGGGGGTTTTCCATCTTTTTGCTTTTTAGGTTAGTAGTAACAAGTTCTAATTAAATTTTAATTGAAGTCTCCCAATAACCTAACCTTACCAACAAAAAGTTGGAACCATCGCTAGAAAATCTGCTTTCAAATAAAAAAACTGCATTAAAATCAGTCCACCCCTTTAAGAGCTACGGTGCCACAGACAGACACACAGCGGTCAAACTTATAACACCCCTCTTTTTGCGTCGGAGGTTAAAAAAGAAACAGTAAAATGGAAAACCTGGGTAAAGAAATATTCAGCCAAAGAAAGATCGCATCACACTGGCCATATGGTATAGCAGAATTTTATACAAATGGCACCCTTCTACAAAGTATAGGAATTTAAAAATGACTGAAAAAGAAAACTATAAATTCCAAATTCAACTTACTCAATAACAAACGGTAAAAATTAAATCCAATATGGCAACTGATATTCTTATAGTTTACTATGTGGAATAGCAGCTGTTCTCAGCATGTGATTAAAAAAAAAGATTGGAATTTTTGTAACGAAAAAATTTTCTTCAATAATCCTTTCACGTTAATGTTTTACTTTTTAAAATGTGTAACTTTATCGGCACTGACATTGCATCTTGCATCGCATGGAGTCATACCGATATAGGTTATGTTTGACATTAAGGTGTATGTAGCGTGGCCATAATAATTATAATTTCGGCGTTATGCTAATTTAGTTAAATAAACAAGTTTTTTTACGGAAAACTAACACGTGGATAACGAAAAGCAAACGATTCACTTCATAACAACTGTGAAGGTGATTTTTTCAAGACCTTGCCCTGATTTCAAATACAAATCACGATCAAAATCCTGTTTTTAAGCAAATTGTTGCGTAACGTTGCGTTTAAATAAGGCTATGTTACTTCGTTTCACCAAGTTAGGATAGTGAAATGAAGGACAAATAAACAGTGCGTTGTAACAAACTTACTCAATTAGAGACAGATGTATTGCGCTGCGTCGCGTATTCCAAATAAAGATACAGCTTCACTTCAATTCACGGCATTAACGTTAACGTTATAATAATAAACAAATTACGCAACTGAAGAAATCCGACAAAGACGAATTACGATGCACAACTTTTAACCCAAGCCAGTTTGGATTCAGAATTTCATTTCAAAGTACGGTATGGTATGAGCTCCGGTCGTGGCACCCACACAAGTTTCGTTCAGAAACCGGTCCGTAGGTACATCGGAGAGCGTTACAAACTCGTACTTATTTATAGCACAAAACGTACACAAATCGATAATACTTTGCTAAATGCAACATAGCTATCATAGGCGTTTTATTACAAACGCGATAGAAAGATAATTCTCAACAATTTACCATACGGGATCAGAACATTGATTTCGCGAAAGAGAGAAACTTAATTTAACTTTACTGTGTTAACACTTTAACGTTCTCCCGCCTAAATTTAAATTGCGTTTCAAAATTACGCTCGATACCGGAAGTCTTTTTTTTCTTTTGTAGCGCATAGGCAATGAAAAGAAAATGTTATTATTATTTCCACTGTGAATCATACAGAGTGGATCTCGTTTTAAAGAATAAGCTGATGTTGATTATGGATAATCATCTTTCAGAATAAAGCAGTAAAGTCCGGTTTGCTGTGGGCTAGTGAAAACGGGGACGGCGCGGTGGTATTCGTCACCGATGTAGAAAATGGCGACTAAATACCAACAATTACATAGCTCGGCTGAACATCAATGCGAATGTTATTCCAAGGATATAAAAGTCAACCTATGCCTATTAAAGCATACACTTAGTGAAGCAATAAGATTTAAGTGCCTATTTATCTGGTTGTGTAGAGATAAGGAAGCGCGCCACAGAATTAGGTCCTAAATCGTTTACAAATCATACATACCGATCAATCTTGTCCAATATTACGTCGAATTCTTCTATAGTGTGTCGAAATAGCCTCTTGTAACTTAAAAAACTGTTGTAAGACAAGTAGTGCCGATAATAACGCGTCAAGACACGCTCGCGAGCATATTCGTGCGCCTCCAAATAGCGCAACGGCGCAACTTTTTCGAGCGCGGCGTCAACACGGTCAGGTGGGCGAGGTTGCGACACTGCCATAGCGCCGTCCCTGTCTTGTAGCTCTCGCTCTCTCAACAGTCTACTATCTCTCTTACACTCAGGGCTGTGCGCCAACCTAGGACAGGAGGGACGCGAGCGGAGCCCTCCGCTGACGAACGTCGCGCACCAAGCTGCGCGGCCGACTGACTGCACTGCTCGCAGCGCCTTCGCTTCGGACCTGACCGAATAATCGAGCCCGGAGCTCCAGCACGAAGCGGCAACGTCGCCAACAAATAATAGCAAGCGAAACGGACGTGCCGCGATATGAAATGCCACGACCGAAGAACCTCCACGAAGGTGTTGGACCAAAACAAATCTCCTTTCTCTAAAATTATACAACAGTTTCTTGCGATCGAGAGCACGGCCGGGCGCAGTGTTTTCCCGCCAAAAGTATTTCTTTTTTAACGACTCAAAACTCCATATCAGTTTTTATAAACAGTTTTTTTTTTTCATATTGAATCTTGAGAATTAGGTATTCTGTTAGGTTTCATTGCAGAGGGTTCGGTTGCCTTGACAACAGATAGGTGTGGCGAGGGGGACAAGAATATAGCAACATCGCGAAGGACTCCAAATTATAGTAGGTATGTTATGTATAGAGTTAAAAAATAACATGTTTCCTAAAACAGGCATTAAGTTAATTAAAAAATGGGCACGGACCCGTGTTTGTAGATTAACTAGCTAACACACAGGTTAATTAACTGAGTCAATTACCCAACACATGAATAGAGATTATAATTATGTTTATACATAATTACTCTTTTACAGATAAAGTAGTTTGCGTACACCTGAGACGTATCTATGGGTAGGGGATAAGCTAAATAAATGAACAATGTGTTACCTTTAATATTTTATTTGATCAACTAACTACTGTGCGAAAATGGTAGCAAGTGTGAAATAAATAGATCAAATTTACAATTCTAGATAATAGGTACAAACAAGATTTATACTTATAAGAATTTTACTGCAATAGACATCTTGAATACTGTGAGAGTTATTGCAGAGAAAAGCAAACTTGTGTATATGTTTTTCTAAAATAACAAAAGTAGTAAATAAAAATTAATTGATTAATACACGGTCTATGTCTAGAGCTAGACTTCTTTATAGAAATTAAAATATTGCAAAGTACGGCTTGTTTTTACCAAGATAATGGTCTTCAAAATAACATAAACGAACTGGACAATATCATTACATTTGTTACTTTAAGAAAATAATTTATCTCAGATAAAGATAATAATTAGTCTGTTTTTATATTAATGGAAATACTAGTAGTGTTTAGTTTCTAGTCAAGTACTTTACAAACTGTGCCATGGTCAATAAGTAGCAAAAAAAAAAAACTATTCAAAATTTAGTAGGTAAAAATATTCCACGACGCATTACAAAAAAATATACAGTTCAAGCTGCTAGTTAAAAATAATTCATATCAAAACGGTTTCTATTATCCCAAATAAACTTTTAAGAACAATATGTAGCACGCAAAACTTTTGACGTAGGTAGGAAGTTTTTCTGCAAGCTCTTGAATGTTGTTTTCTCTTCTTACTGTTTCACAAACGATACTACCAGCTGTTAAGCATTATCATAAAATACCTGCCAAAATCTAAATACAATACATATATGTAATGAAATAAGAGTTGTAATGTCCAATGGTCATGCCACTAATAATTAATAATCATCAGATCTACCTAGATAAAGCAACATTATCCCGAGAGATTGTTTATTTATTATTCAATAAGTCACTCTCATACATATAGATTTTAATGACAAATTTGACTTGCATTACCTATTGTATGTACAATTAGTTCAATTTTAATCAATATCATCCCATTGCAGTTACGAAGGACTAATTTCAAAAGTGCTCTTGGTACTTGGTTGAAGAAAAGAATGAAAACGAATTTCCAACTTTTTGAAATAGAGTAAACAGAAGAACCCTACTTAAATATGAGACAAGAAATGCAACGAAAGATGCTATAATATCCGTGTGGTGTCAGTTTTGAAAACTGATTCACTTACATAATCAGTCAATGCAACACCAATTCAGTTCTTTCGATCTCAAAACACGAGTAGTGTGAATTGTATCAACTTTTTTTTTTGTTTTAAGCTAGTCAAAAAAACTCTAAATTATCTAATAAAAGCACTACGTAAGATTATTCAACAGTTATTGTGTCACACACTTCGTTGATAACATCTGTTACTTTCATTTCGATAGCATATTATCTTTGTTGCAAACATTATCAGAATCAAAGTGTTTTGCTGTCACTCACGTTTCTGTCCGTCCGTCACACAGGTTTTACAGTCAAACGGTTGGAACTACAGTTTCACATTTTTACAGTATAAGCATCATTATGGTTCAACCCAAAGCCACAAAAAAATATATGTTTTTCAGGGGGTTCTAAAAGTTTGACTTGCCCTATCGAGTGGAGTGCAAATTAAGCATCTCATCAAGCAAGTAAAAATTGCATATTTTGTTTACAAAAATATTAGAAAACAAAAAAATGAGAAGCAAACAGAATTTTTACAAGCTTTTCTTTAACTTGCCCTGTTTATTTATTTGTTTGCTTGGGTCAAATCTTGGAAGCTAAATTTGACCCACTTCCAGTGGTCCGATCACAGGGTCCGATTGACTTGAAGTTTGGCATACTTATGTAAATCTGGTGACAATACAATAATTTGGTAGTGAAATCCTGGTAGACCGGCCAGGATCGTCTTCGCAGAACGGAACTCCTCAACGGTTAGTGGCATCGACTTGAAATTTGGTACGGAAATGTTACTTGGATGACAATGAAAATACAGTCAACAAAAAGCTTGTATTAAAAATGTCATTTTTAACAAAACTTATTTCACACAAAATTTTGTACGGAAGTTTTTTTTAAATTCTTATTGACCTAGTATAAACTTAAAATTTGGTGATAATGTGTAGTATTTCGTATTTACAAACAAATACAAATATTTTGATGAATCAGAAGTTTTCTTTGAAATTTCTCATTTTGCCTATTATACAACCAGGTCAATTTTGCGGTGAAATACACAGCACATATGTAACTGGCATTCGGTGTGTGCGTCAGACTCGCACTTGGCCAGTATTTTAATATTGAATCTTACAAAAGCATCAAATGTCCTACTAAAAATAAAATGACTTTGAAGTACTAAGAACTTCAGTTCAATCGAGCAGAATTGAATTAAAGAAAGACAGGGTAAGATTTTCAGTCAAAATATTTATGTTTTAAGCCAAGCGTTCGTAAGTAAGGAGCTTGCAAATTAAAGACAATTATAGAATTCAGATACAAAACAAACGCAGTCATAATAGAGAAGTATTACTTAAGCGTCGCCAACCAAGAGCTAAATAAAACTAACATAAACCCAGTGGCCGAATCCAACTCATAAAAAGTGTCTAGTCCTTGAACAGTAAGACTTGCAGTGGCCCATAGATAGCTAAAAAAAAACTAAAGAATAGAAAAAGACGAAATGATATCAACACGTGCTTAAAAATCTTAAGATGTGCTGGTCAAAACAATCATGTACCCAATAAAACCTCTAAGCACCATGAATATTCAATTTTAACTGGTTGAGGTGAGGCGCGTATAGAAAAATGACGTAAACCTTGTTATTGTACGGCTGTATGCCCTACACATACATATTATACATATATGTGTTGTGTTGTGTACCGCACGGACTAGGACAATATTACTGCATCTGTGTTGGTGAGGTAATAAATACGCACACATACACAGACACTCGGGCATCGTATCATGGGGACGAGATAATAAGCCTCAAAATATCAAAGGAATCATCAATTGATGTGATATTGAAACATCGTAATTAATTGAATTACAATCGCAAAATAGCTCTAATTAAAGGCTACATTAAATTTATCCATTGTTACAAACGGATGGTACGAAACGTATAGCCTTGAAATTTCTTATCGAACAAGTGACTGCTCACAATTACCAAGAGTGCGGGGCGACGTTGCCAACATTCTGCGCGTAACTGCGTCTTAATTTTACGAGAGACGCCATCTTGTCTTAATTTATCAGATGCAACTCATGGATGAGAGGATTCGAAGCTTCATCAGGCAATCACTCAGCCTCACTAAGATAAACGAGAGAGCTAAAATCATGACCACAGCTGCATTTGCCAAGCAAATTGGGTTTAGTTGATTACGTAACTGAAAAAAAAAGTACCTACGTGGTCAACGCATTCCAGGTTTCATGTCCACTTGATATTTTACTTGTTTCAGAATATCCGATAGAAGTAGATATGGGCATGTATTGATATATATACTAGCACCTATACGCTCGTTATTGCAACCCCGGACTATGCACGGCATACATATACATTGCTACTTATGTAGCACAAAGTGTCGGCGCAATATGGTTGAGGGATACGTACATTGTGCGAGTCGGGAGTCGGGGCCAGGTTTGGAGCGCTCGCCCCGTCATCCCAGGGCAACGCTCGAGCCGACCCACAACTAGATAAATCACAGATTTGGACATTTTAACGAAAATTCCACGGTATCGATCACGCACAGCCGCCATTTTGAACCGACACTGAGCAAGGATGGGCGCGCGACGTTGCCACGTCGCAAGTTTCCAATCCGCACTTCTATTTCTGGCTCCCTCCCCCCGCCGTGACGCGGAGGTCGGCAAACAGACAGAGCTCGGAAAAACATTCATGACTAGAATTTGTGTTATATTACGACAACTTCTTCATATAGTATAACAAATTGTTGGATATAGAAATACCAAATCCAGTTGGCTGCGGACGAACAAAGAGGTTTAGAAGGGGGAAGGGGACGCAACTGATTATGATAAGATAGTCTGTGTGAAGATGTAGATATGCAAGTGTGTGTATCGGCCGCTCGCCCGGCTTTCACCGAGCGCTTGCGGGGCGAGGCACGACCGCGCAGGACCGCGCCAACATGTGCCATTGGCCACCGCAGAGATCGATAGACAAACAACGACGAGGACGCCGACCCACATATGAATATACACCTTGCGCAGATAGTAATACGGGGTGGTTTGCATCGGCGGCGACTATAAACAAACTACCGCACGAACACACTGACGTCCTCCACGTAGGTACGCACGAACACAGGCACACGGCAAACGACGCGAGCGGACGGCGAAGCGCGGCCGACCGATGAATGTATATCATCAATGTATTATGGCACTTTTCTAGAGTCGAAAATCCTCTACCGTTGCGCGGCAGCGCTCCCTACCGAGGGACAAAGGGCCGTTTTCACACGGAAAACAAAGGGAAACGCCGGTCAGGCGATAATAACAAGATTTTCTGTTTATAAAATTAAGTTTTGAACTACTGATTTTAACTGGACCGCGCGTTGCCAAGTCGTCTAGTAGAGAGCGCGCTGGCTATCATTATGAAATTCTGATTAAGCCTACACTCTAGGCAAATCATTGCTTATCAATGATTTACACATGAATCTACTGCTTTGAAACTGTGTTATACCTATGCACAGTAAGCTGTAACGTATGTTTAGTTGAAAAATTATATGTTCTCAATCTGGTACTAACTAACGGTAATTTGGTGAAATATGCGAGGACTATTGAAAAAAAGCAATTATAATCAACACTACTGAGCATAAAAGCTGAAAATAGCAAAAGACGCAGTCTGACAACCAGTCACTTACCTGTATTTTTACACGAAACTGTCTTCTTTCTTCACAATTCTCACGATAAAGTCACTTCTCGTCTATGTAATCAAGAAACTTAAGGTATTTTAAGGATTTTAAACAATTTGATATGCACAAAAAAATTATACATTCCATATAGCAAACGCCCTCCCCGCTTAAAGACAGAACGCGAACTGTTGGTATAGTTTGGGTCGGTTGGCAGGAGGGGAGCGGCGGGCGGAAAACGGAGAACGGGCGACCGAAGAGCCAGAAAGCGGGCAAAATTTTATTAATTAAACATCTTCAAAATAACCAAAAAATATGAAGAATTTTATACATTAATTCTAATAATCTTTTATACATTAAAATACGAGCCAAAAAGTATACTACTATGGATTAAAAATAAAAAGACGGACAACTGAGTTTAACTTCCTCTTCATGGCTGCAAAATTATGTATGACAAACCGCATTGTCATTTTTTTATGTTGGTGAAAGGTGTGTTCAGAAATGGCGTCGTGTCATATTATTTGTAGGTAATCAGATAGTTTTTTTTAGATAAATGTATATTTGGTAACAACCTGTTTAGCATAATTAATAGGTAGAATTTGTAGAAAAAAAAAACATATAATTATTAATACGAAATGTATGTTTTTTTTTACGTTAAGAAAAAAACTGGCATTACTCGTTTAGCGCATATGGTAATACCAAAAAGTCACTACGGTAAGGTAATGCCGTAAAATAAAATAGCCACGAATAGATTAGATAATGGTCTTAAGCAGTTTCTCACATAATTTAGTACGGTTACATGCTATCAATTTGACAGCCAATCATGATTCTCTTTGTAAGAAAAAAATATTTACCTTCAAAGCCAACCAATGGCAAAAAGGTTCGTGTATTTGACTTGAAAAGATAAATTTCCTTACCACGTCCGAAAGAATTTCCCACATTTTATCAGTTTTTCACTGAATTTAAGCACTAATTCATAGGCACAACCGCTAATTAACGATAAAAATGCAATTTAGTTGTAAATTATTAGTTTTAACAATGGTATTTGCTGTGGTATCAGCGAAAATAGACCCTAGAAACTTGAAATGTTTGGGTGCGTATTTAATTATGGTTTTTTCATGTGTATTTAATTATTTTTGTATTTAATCCGTCGTAAAATCCTTTACAGTGTGCCGGACAACCTTCGTCGAGCTGGACAAGGCGATTAAAGGTGTAGATAAATGGAAAAAAGTTGATGTAAGTATTTTAACTTGTTAAAGGAAATCTTATCTCTTCGAAGTTTTGAATACTTACTCTTAATTATATGGCTTCTCTTTTTAATACTGGCGTACATTCCTTATTTCAATTAACCTTTAATTCATTTTCTATGTCCTGGCATATGTCCAAAAAAAAATATTTTCAAAGTAATCTTGTGTTAAGTAGATATTATTTGAGCAGTTTTCTATTATCCTCTCGCTTGCTCCATTGTGAATTCTCGTTCACTAAACAGATCACTCCCAACTTGTACCTACAATCATGCAGATGTATTAGTTCAATCTTTTAGTTCTTTTAATATACCAGCATTAATATCTGCCACAGCGGAGCGTGCAAATAGTACATTGTGTCTTCAGGGCGGTAAATAAGAAATTACGAACGAGAGTCTATCAGAAGCCCAAAGTCGAAGACTGAGGGCTTTAATGAGTCAATGCTTGTAATTCTAGTACCACCAGTGCGACATACAATGTTTTTCATCACATTTGCGAGTAAAATCACATTTGCGAGTAAAATTGTATATTTTAAAAGAAAGACTAGTATTGCAGTAACAAACTCATTTACCGACCTTGGGCTTCATGACAACAAAATTAGTATGGGCCATGACTCATTTACCAAACACGGGTTTCATGACAATTAAGGTTGAGGGTTTTATTTGGGGGGTTGCAAGCAAGGTAGCCTGCATGTTACGACACTGTTTTACGAGCAAGTGTGATGAAAAATATCTAACACATCCTTCCGGCCCTAGAAATAGAGTTGTATCAGATATATATGCACACTTGTTGTGTCGGATATTGGTGCTGGTGCTTGTACATTAGTCAGCCATAGTCTTAGCATAGTTTGCTCCCATTCTGTGTCTTTTTGCTATCTCAATCACTCAAACTAGTATATTCAAGGAATCTTTAACTAAGTTCACATCATTCATTTTGATTTGATTGTTGCTTGGTGGAATTGGAGCTATTTGGAATAGTTCACAGCAATTTGGTTTGATTGCTCTCTCAAGATATTTTATAAGATGGTAAACAAATTTCTCATACTTACAAGCTTTAATTATTATTATTAAAGCTTTATGTATCCATACAGTACAATAAGTTTATATATAAGTTTTTAAGTGATAAGTAGTTTACTGTTATGGCCCCTATTGGCTAAAAGCCTCTTCCATCTCTTTCCACTTTTGTTTTTTTTTGAGCAGTGTTCATCCAGTTATTTCCAGCTGTTTTTACAATTTCATCAACCCATCTTTTCTTTTGCCATCCTCTTTGTCTTTTTCTAGCAGGAATTTTGCCACAAGCTTTAATTAAAAAGCTTAAAAAATAAGCTTTACTTAGTTACAGACTAAATCGATTAATCTATTTGTATTATGTAGTTACAACAATATTAACATGTATTTTATGTAGGTGGGCAACTTCAGAATGGACGCCAGTGGCAACACAATGCAAGACAAAGTGCCAGCACACCGGTCCACCGTTTACATCTCTGAGATGATTGATGACATCTGTAAGTCTTTCTGTATCTATTTTTAATTCTGCTAATAACTGGCCCACTAACAGTAGGATGGAGAGTCGCCCGCCCTGGGAATCCAGTTCCGAGGGGTTTCCAAATATCCATAAAGCTGTGTTTCCACCAGAAGTGTGCGAGGAATGTGTTTATGAATTATAATTTTTTTTTTACTCACCCGCGACCTTAATATGATAGCTAAGTTTATGCAAAATATGCGTGTTCATTCAGTTCCTCCACCTCCACACTGTAAAAACACACACAAATCACACAAACCCATCTATCACCACCACCACACACAATACACTGACGCGTGTCAAACTCAACTTGGACTGACATGGTCTAACATCTGGTAGCATGGTGTATGGTTGTGTTGCTCTGAAGATGAGTTCTGGTGGACTTCGAAACGCGTCAGTGTAGTGTGGTGGTTGTGATAGATGGGTTTGTATGATTTGTGTGTGTTCTTACAGTGTGGACGTGGAGGAACTGCATGAACACGCATATTATGCATAAGCTTAGCTATCGTAAGGTTGCGGTGCGGGTGAGCAAAGTAATTGTCTCAGTTCATTGATATGGACCTCCGCAAAGTAACGCCTGATTCAATAAATACATACTTAAATACATATTAAACATCCAAGACCCGGGAGCAAAAACATTTGTATTATTCAATTTATTCATGCAAATATCTACCCCAGCCGGGATTCAAACCCGGGACCTCAAGTTTCGTAGTCAGGTTCTCTAACCACTTGGCCATACGGTCATCTAAAACGTCCTAACGTGTTTCCTACGAAATAAAGAAATTTGTATTTTGTATGATTAAAAAAAATTATATATATATATATTTATTTTTCATAAAACCACCCAATATCCAGGCAAGAAGATGGATGACTATGTAAGAGTATACTACAAGGCAACAGGCAAGCTGGAGATCATGGAGCTGATGACCGGATCCGGCATGAACCCAGAGTTCTCCAAGACCAAGTTTGTCACCGATGATGATTTGAACAAGAGCTTGGAGTACTATGTAAGTTGTATTGTTGATAATTGATAAAAAAGTGAATTTAAATCAGTTGTGGAAAAAACACTGTTTCTCACATAACTTGACATTTAGTGTAGCTGCGTCTTTAGCCCATGTAGCGCCCGTGTGCAATTATAACTTTAGCGCCATCGAGGAAGCGCGCGGTCAAAATGGAATAGGTACAAAGTGCCGCGGCCGACGCCCCTAAGGGGACCAGCTGCGCCCTATACTGCTGCATCACGTACACCTGCATATAGGTAAAGACGCCTCGTGAGTTAGTGTTTATTCTCGTTTTGTCGGCCTAATGCTCGGTTACTCAAATGGGAATACGCGAATGACCATAGGGGACGAGCGCGCGACGCCAGGTTTAAGTTATTCCTGTAACGACCATGATAATGATGATGAAGGTTGGTTTTTGGTCTTTTTGTATTTTTATTTTTAATTTATCCAACAGTGAAGTGTATCAGGTAGTACAAAATCGGTCGAGCATCCAGTCTACAATAACTTTAACACCGCTGCGCCCGTGTGCAACGCACACCCTGCCCTATAGGTAAAGACGCCTCTGAGTTAGTGTTTAGTTCTCGTTTTGTAACTAAGGGACCCCATACATCCCTGTATTATTATTATTATTATTTTGTAAGTTTTTCTTTAATTTTATACTGTAGTTTTAAGTATTTTTTTTTGAAAAAAATGACTTACTGCCAAGTATCTTGCGCCGCATTCTTCTTGGCAATGATGGTCTTTCCGAAAGCACTGGTAGTTTAAAAAAAATGACCCATTGCGGCCTATTTACTGAACAAATGATTTGAATTTGAAATATGGAAGAAAGCGCAATAATAATAATAATAAAAAGTTTTAATGCATCATCGATGAAAGGTGACCCTTAAATTCACAGTTTGCACCTTAACGCACATGATTCAAGATTACCTTTTTTTTTTTTTTTTTTAATGTAGAATCTTTTGGACTAACTAACAATGAAATTTGAATCATGATCTTTTTCAATCTTAATTGTTTTATTTTTACATCGCATTTTGTTTAGTATTGTTAATGATAGGAATGTAATTGTTGTAATCTAGGTTAATTTAATTGTAATATGATTTAATGAATAGTTTTTTTTAAATATTTTATTTCATTTAAGGTGTTTAACATGTGACATTTGATGAATGTGGACATCGAGTCTTTCAATGAGGCTGGCATAGTCACAAAGGTGCACTTAAGCCTCAAAAAAAAAAGAAAAAAAAAAATGTTAAAAAACTTTTTTTTTAATTGCAGTGCGAGCGCATGTTTGAAGAGAACGAGGATGAAATAACGTCTCTGTACAAGCATAGGCCCCATGACGACGTTATGCCGGATGCTCTAGGAGAGGTATGTACGGAACCACGTTATATGTTAAGAAAAGATATTTGAAGGACCCGTCCGGACCAGAATCTGGAAGTTTATCTGAGGGAGACTGGAGATGACAGTCGGGTTAGTATCATTTCGTCTAAAAAAACAGCTGGTCTACGTAGCAAATTAGCTATTGGTCTAAGTCAGGGGTCGCCAAACTACGGCCCGCGGAAAGAAAGCCCGCGATAGGGTCCGATTTTATGAAGCGACAAGTAACTAGTAATTAGTAAGACCAGCCACTGACGGTAATTGGTCATAAAAGGAGAATGAATGAAATGTATGAGTAAACGTCAAATCCTATTGTCATGACATGACATGTTGTGTGCGTGACCTCAACTCTGGTGGCACTACCTATACTTACAAATCCAACACTGATGATGATGATGGGTGTTTATTTCCAGATTTGCTTCAAGCATACTAAATATTGTGAGGATTGGATGCTGCCGAATGAGGAAGATACCACGTGGACGGAGGAAATGGAGCGCGAATACATCAAGGTGAGAACATGGTCATAGTGTGGATGAGTCAGTCATGGGTGGGGGTGGATGACGCGTCCATATCGGATCAGGCCTGAAATATCCGTTTTCTTAAAATGTATTTCTCGCAAAATGTCTGCTTCTCAAAATGACAGCTATTTAAAATTGCGTGTCCAGGATGTCAGTTTTTGTATAATGTTCGCTTTTCAGAAAGTGCTTATTCTCAAAATGTCTGCAACCTCAAAATATCCGCCTTCTTATAACGTTGGCATTCCAGAAAAGTGTTATTCCCAAAATGTCTCCAATCATTTTCTAATTTTTCGATTTTTAGACAATTTAGGCCTTGCACTACTGAAAGTACGAATATGAACGAGTTTTTTGGTTTTTAGACAATTAATCCCTTGTACTACCGTAGGTGCTTACGTCCGGTACAGGCCTCCTCGCAGATTGAGAGGGCTTGGACCATAGTTCCCACGCGGGCCCAGTGCGGATTGGGAACTTCACACACACCATTGAATCGCTTAGCAGGTTTGAGGTTTCCTCACGATGTTTTCCTTCACCGTAAAGCTTGTTTCTGATGTAAATTCGTACATGAATTTGGAAAAACTCAGAGGTGCGAGCCGGGGTTTGATTTGAACCCACGATCCTCTGCTTGAGAGTCCATAGGTCGAACCACTAGGCCACCACGGCTTAGTGGGACGTATTAAAAGTCAAAGTCAAAATATCTTTATTCAAATTAGGCTATAACAAGCACTTGTGAATGTCAAAATAAAAATCTACGGAAAAACCTCTGTTGAGAAGAATCCGGCAAGAAACTTGACGAGGTATATACTTTTTTTTTAAACAGATTTACAATATTATTAAGAGTTTACCCGCGGCTTCGCACGCCTAAATCATTAGATACAGCAGTTGATTTGAAATTCCGGGATTTTACAAAATTCCCGTGGGAATTCCCGAAAATTACATCGTGGTTTTCATTGACATTGCATTAAAAGCCACTATGCCAAGTTTCGTGACTCTAAGCCCAACAGTTGTTATTACGAGATTTTAACCCTATCCCGTGGGAATATCAGGATAAAAAGTAGCCTATGTGTTATTCCCGATGTCCAGCTATCTGCATACCGAATTTCATGACTTTAAGCCCAGCGGATATTAGCTACAGATTTTATTCCTATCCCGTGCAGGAATAAAATAGTAGCCTTGTGTTCCGAGTATCTAAATACTGAATTTCAAGACTTTTAGCCCAGCGGATTTCATGACTCCCAGCGGTACAGATTTTATTCCTATCCCGAGGGAATATCGGGATAAAAAGTAGCCTATGTGTTATTCCCGATGTCCAGCTATCTACATACCGAATTTCATGACTTTAAGCCCAGCGGATATTAGCTACAGATTTTATTCCTATCCCGTGGGAACATCGGGATAAAAAGTAGCCTATGTGTTAGTCCAGACGTCCAGCTACCTACATATAAAATTTCAAGCCCAGCGGTTGTTATTTAGAGATTTTATCCCTATCCCGTGGGAATATCGGGATAAAAAGTATCGCTATGTTTTAATCCAGTTTATAAACTAACTTAAAAAAAAAACAACCAAATCCGTTCTGCCGTTTCAGCGTGAAGAAGTAACAAACATACTCACTCACTCACAAACTTTCACATTTATAATATTAGTAGGATAAGTAAGGAGCATATCTATACATCACAAGTATTTAACACAACTTTATTTTTATAGGCTTTTAATTATGATGTTTTTTTTTAGGTCCATGGGCCGGACCCCTACGGTTTCGGCGGAGGCTTGGGCGGCATGGGCATGGGCGGAATGCCCTCCGTGCCCGCCGACGACGGAGAGGAGTTCCAGGAAGACGAGCCCGAGGAGATCAAGGATGAACTGTAGGGTAATGATGTTCATGACAGTGCTAGAGGTGACTACAAGCGTAAATCTGTTGTTGGCAACTTCGTGGCGAGTGCACGCTCCTGGTACAAAAATTTAGGCATTTTTTTTTCAAATATTTTATTGAATCAGGTTACTTTGCGGAGGTCCATATCACTGAACTGAGACAATTACTTTGCTCACCCGCGACCTTATGATAGCTATGTTTATGCAGTTCCTCCACCTCAACACTGTAAGAACACACATAAAACACATCTATCTACTGTGACAAATTATAAAGTTTGTTTTGGTTTGTTAGTCTAACATCTGGTAGCATGGTGTACGGTTGTGTTCTCTCTGCTCTGGTTGAGTCTGAAACTATCATAAGGTCGCGGGTGAGCAAATAAATTCTTTTAGTTCATTTTTTTTCAATAGGGAATATTACTGCAATTTTGTGCCGTCAGAATGCAGCACTAGCACAAAATGCAAACAGTTTTTTGAATTTCCTTAATGTCTTATGTCCAAAGGATGCCATAATGTCATATGCCATATCATATTCATCATCATCATGTCAGCCGAAAGACGTCCACTGCTAGACATAGGCCTCCCCCAAGGCTCTACTCAGACCGGTCTTGTGCTTTCCGCATGCGATCCGCGATCTTAACCAGGTCGTCGCTCCATTTGTTACTATTCGATTCTGTATAAATGTTGCCACTTTATTTCGCAATGTTGTACTATCGTTACTATCGATGTAAATATGTTATTTTGTTACTAATAAATATGTAATTATCAGTCATGGCGACAAACTATATACAGAACTGACGTTGTCATGGCGGTTTGTGCTAGTGTCGCCCCCTGCGTAATATTCGCTATTCAAATTTGAGTCAATCAACTTTTTAGTGTAACTTGTTGCCATGGTAACGTCTCAAACAAAGAGCGTGGAGTACCTATAATAGTATCAATTCATTAGTAAGTAGTTTTTTATTGTCTACTAGCGTTTACCCGCGGCTTCGCACGCGTAAATCATTAGATACAGCAGTTGAATTCTATGATTATGACCAATTACCGTCAGTGGCGGGTCTTACTAATTACTAGTTACTTGTAGCTTTATAAAATCTTTCCGCGGGCCGGATTAGAGGGGCTCGCGGGCCGTAGTTTGGCGACCCCTGATTTAAACAAAATGTATCACTGACGTCTCCTGGGTTACGGGAGAGAATAACATGCACTGTAATGTTGATTGACCCATTTAGGTTAATTCTTTGAATTTATATAGTAACATTCCGATGGCTTGGCTTGTCTGTGACCAACAAATGAAGAATTTCTTCATTTTTGAAGTCGTTGAAAAAGAGACGTGTATTACTAAAGAGAGACAGATTTTCGCTAACAGACAGCAATTATGCTTGTAGGTGTCTTAACCAGGATTAGAACTTAGAGTATTTATTACAGGAGAATGTAAGACCTGTGTGCAAAAAAAACATAAGGATATTATTATTGAGTCACTTCTCCTGAACTTCATTCTCTTGTAATGTATTGTTTATTATGCAATGCAATGTGATTATATATATGTACATTCCTGTTATATCATGACAATAATTGTGTAAAATAATATACTTGCCTTGTATAGATAATATCATAAAAGATAGGTAACTATGACCTCCTGAGGCCCACGTCAAATTTCGGTTATTAGAATTTGAAACTTAATTTCAATTAGTAAAACTTGACATTTGTTTTGAGTTTAGGACGTTGGGCCTTACGAGGAAAAGACATATAGCTAAGCAAAGGACTTTACAGATCCAGTGTTTAATGTTTTGTCATTGTATTTTATCGCATAACTTCGTATTTATCTTGCTTTCCTTTCTTCTTCTTCTCTTTTAAGATATGGCTTTTCTGTCCTAATTAATAGGACAATTTCGCCAGTGTCAAAGTAAACTCTCTTTGAGAGGCACGTTGTACGGTGATTGTAGTTATTGCAACTTGATAGTAAAATTCAAGAAACCACGTGGAGACAACTTGCGCATTAAAAAATGCCGGACACGAGAGCAATATAGAATTTTGTGATAGTGGTCCACTGTTAAGGTTAATCGCCGCATAAAACACTATCAAAATTATACTTCAACTAGCCAAAGAAACAGAAATAGCAAAATTAGATATTGTCTACATCCGCCATGTTAGAATGATAGAATCGAATCCTTCCTTTCTCAATTAGCATCAGTAAACTTCAGTAAGCTAGCTGAGAAATACATACATACATAAAATCACGCCTCTTTCCCAACGGGGTAGGCAGAGACTACATCCTTCCACTTGCTACGATTCTGGCATACAACTCTCGCTTTTTTACATTCATCAATCTTTTCATGCATGCACGTCGGTTTAGAGTACTATATAAATACAAACTTTTCCGACAAAATATGATGACAAAACATTACGCACTACATTTGTACTTACATGAATGAGTAGATTATTAAATACTAGATTTAAACTGTGGCTGAAACGTTTCGTCACCCCCATGCTAAAGTCGCGAATCTGCTATCTAGGAAAAAAAATGATTTTGAACCCAAGGCACCAATCATTGAGTTCAAAATCTTATTTTTGCTAAATAGCAGATTCGCGACTTTAGCATGGGGGTGACGGTTTTTGCTTTAAAGGACTTTAACTATATGTACAGGTAGAGTTATTCACGATGACGCGTGCCGTGGTTCTTATTACAATGTCATTAATGTATAATTTCGCCAAAATCACGCGTCTTCGTGGATGGCACGAGGTATAATGCAACACGAATTCAATTAGATTGATTTAATTGTGATTTAGTATGAAATTAACAAGCATTTTTTGCACGTCTTCCAAGTGTAATGAAATAACGTGTTTTGGGTAAAGTGCCTTATGTACATTGTTTTAATATAGTACAGTCGAAGACATACTTTATTGTAGCACAATGGTAATAGTGGTACAGATGTATGTACTACATAATGGTTTTCCGTCGTATTTGAATTTTTTGGCGAACAATAATTCCGCGGAAAAGGCAGAACTCGGATAATTACTGTTACGCTATGAATGGTCGATTTAGTATGTCTTGGATCGTGCTCCTAGTTAGAAAGAGATAGCCTATCACAATGAGATTATAATGGCCAGTGAACTGACTGTATCGTTTTAAAGAATGGGTTGTGTAATGTTTTTGAATTAAAGGTTTTTCGAAATGATTTTTTTTTATATCCATAAATACTATAGAGATGTATTTTATTTACCTCTTCGCCGCCACAGAACAAACGAAGTGACGTGCTCTGTACGCCACAGAAAAAAATGGGGGAGGGCAGTTGTTCCTCCGGAACTCCCACTCACCGTACGAAAGAGTAGCAAAACTACTATTTCACGCCGGTATTCTGTGGGAGTGTGGTTCTAACCCGGTCGAGCCGGCCCATTCGTACTGCAGCCAGCAAGCTGTTGCAGTGAGGCTTTACCACATAAAATCCTTTTTTTTATTCGACTGGATGTTAAACAAGCAAGTGGGTCTCCTGATGGTAAGAGATCACCACCGCCCGTAAACATCTGCCAACCTAGAGGCCTAAGATGGGGATACCTCAAGTGCCAGTGATTTCACCGGCTGTCTTACTCTCCACGCCGAAACACAACAGTGCAAGCACTGCTGCTTCACGGCAGGATTAGCGAGCAACATGGTGGTAGCAATGCGGGCGGACCTTGCACAAGGTCCTACCACCTGCAAAACTACTAAGTACTTATTGAAAGTATGAATTTTATGGGGTACAAATCCACTAAAAGTCAGGTAAGTCGCGGCAGTGGCAATAAAGGTCCGGTTCTTCTGCGTCGAAAGGATTCCCTCTTCTTCATGGTTCGTCTAGGCATGCTAATAGTATGTCATTGCAAACATTTTTCTAAGAAAGTCTATCACTGATGTCTTCTGAGTTACGGGATAGAATAACATAACCTTAAAAGTTGCAACTTTAAGGGGCTGTTTCACCATAGATTGATTAGCGTTAACCGACGGATAAATCAGATGCCGTCTCCGTCTATTCGAACAAAACAAATAGAGACGGCATCACACCTAACCGCCAGTTAACACTAATCAATGGATGGTGAAACAGCCCCTAAGGGTACTTAGTCTCAATTAACATACTTTCATGTTTTAATAAAAAATATACTTTTTCCTTTTAAATTAATTATTAAAATAAATAAATAAAATATTACAAAAAAATACATTTATTGTATTATCACATTGTCATTCAACAGTTAGTCAAATTATATCATTCATTACAAATAGTTCGAACATAAAATATAAAACGCTAAAGTACAGTCGGTGCCCTAACATAAGTATTCATTTTTCTATGCAACTAGTATAAAAAGTGGATACATAGTTAGGGAACCGACCACATACAGGGTGACCGGTGCATCGTTCGTTCCGGCTTCCGGAACCAATATTTCCAAAAGGCATTTAAATCTGCCGTGCCGTGCTGATTGTGTTTTAACAGTTCATAAAAAGTATGCAGATTAATTGATGCCTGTTCAATACAGCGCCATCTACATTCATTTGCTGAACTAGATGGCTTGCTAATCAATGAATGGTCGATCGATGCCCGTTTACAACCATGCACATTAGTTCCAAAATAAAACACAATATGTGGTGGCGCTAGTATTGCACATCAATATACATAAGGTAGTTTAGTTTGTCTCTGTTCCATGGCATTCGGCCTAGAAATATAAAGTTCCAAAAAACCAAAAGTTCTCTCATTTTGGGCGCCCAATTTTACAATGCCAAATAGCCTTTTTTATGGTATTTCTTTCATAGACTTTTCCGTATAAAGGTGCGACCAAACCGCTGCTTAAAATACGGTGACGGCACGGAATCGCAGTGACGCAGCGTAGGCGCACCGTTTTCAACGCATGCTCTCCACATCGCTGCTTAAAATACAGAATCGCAGTGACGTGCCGTAAACTTTAGCCCCCTTATTCATAAACGACAATCAAACCTATTTTAGTTAAAATGCCGCTAAAATGCGTTTGTCCTTATCTGTCACTTCGACATTTGTATTTGTTAGAAATGGACAAAGCATTTGTTAGTTAACATAGGCTTGTTAAGTTTTATGAATAAGGGGGTAGGTCTTTACCGAACAAAAGTCGTGACGTTTACGGCACGTCACTGCGATTTCGTGACGTCACCTCACCGTTTTTTAAACAGCGGTTCGGTCGCACCTTAATAGGGAATATTACTGCAACAGCACTAGCAGGCACTAGCACAAAACCGTAAACAGTTTTTGAGTATCTTAAAATTTTGGAAATATATAGCTCTATCATTATACTATTGATGTAAATATTATGTTATTTTGTTACTAATAAATATATCATGATTTCTATAGGTACTAATTCTCTTTGGTCGTGATCTGTCATGGCGACAAAATATAAAGAGAACTGACGTTGTCATGGAGATTTGCGCTAGTGTCGCCCCCTGCGCAGAGCTTTGCCTAATGTGCCTCATTATATTTTATCCTCCGCCTTGTCACGATCGAATGGTTAGCCACCCCTGTTTTAATAGTCGTCTTACATAAAAAAAAACAAATGCGTATAAAATAAACCAAGAAATTAATTCGTTGTATCAAACTTTGTAACAATTACTGTGATTTTTATGACCTTGATTGTATTAATAAAGCATAATAAAACAATGACAAATTAAACAATATCTTAAAGTAAATAATCTCGATAATAAAACGAAAAACTTCTTGATCCCAAATTCATAAATTCCTTGATGGTTTCGAATGCAACAGAACCATCTATTTTTTTAACCACATTAATTGACATAATATATCATAATGGAATGAGATTTGTAATACTGTGTAACTATACGTATTATTCATTAAAAATGTTATACTACAAAATTGACAATAACAACAATAATCCAAAAAGGTAAACACTTTCAAAGCTAAATATCGCACTCCTAGATCAAGATTATAATATCAACTCAGAATAATAATTTAGATTTAGACTTCATTAAATTTCTGGAGGGTCTAAATGAAATGTCCACGGAAAGAACGTGTCTAGTCACCCAAGCAACTTTTGGAGTTATAGTTAAGCAACGGTTTGAAAGTTAGTAATCACGAACAATTACTATGGTTACCGCTTCTTTAACCTTTTCGACGCCAACGACTCATATATACGCACCGCAGGTTCCAGGGCAACGACCTATATATACGTTCATTACTTCAATCCAAAATCAACCTTCCTTCAATTGTGTTAAGGTTCAATTATAGACACTGCAATATAGAAGCTTGGCGTATGGGTGATGTCTTTTGTATTTGACGTGGCGGCGAAAAGGTTAAAAGTTAAAAACATATTTTATACCAGCCGTTACCGGCGACTCCGTCCGTGTAAATTTCGGTTTTCACTATCCCGCGGGAACTATGCAATTTTCTGGGATAAAAACTATTCTATGTCCTTCCCCGGGACTCAAACTATGTGTATACCGAATTTCATCGAAATCGGTTCAGCGGTTTAGACGTGATGAAGTTTAGTAACAAAAAATAAACTTTCGCATTTATTATATTAGTGGGATTGTTTTAAGATTATTTAATTCAACAGCAAGTCATAGTACTTTGCGAGCTCTACATTTTGTGATTAAAATCTCAATTAAAAAAGTGACGACATGTTCTTTCCGTGGACCCTTCAGATCAAAATGATGGATTACTTTTAGTTGATATACTCTTGACCTAGGAGCGCGTTCGTATGGGTCAAATCATGATATGAACCAGTGGCCGCATTGGCACCCAAAAACTTATTTTATCAAAATATTATGTAAATCAACGGAATTTACGTCTACCTTATTTTATTATATAAAAAAATATAACATAATATCAGTTTTAAAACTAACTTCAGTTTTAACTTTTGGCCCTCTGTATGGAGGCGATAGATCAAACTGATCTAGTTTTTATTATATCATTAAAAATATAACAATTATTTTTATTTCTGAACACAATTGATAACTTTTGTTATTGAGTATAGCTAACTAAGAAATTGTTTGAACGATCAAATTTACATGCGACGAAAAAAAAAAGCTTTATTTCAAAAGCGGTAAAACAGTTGCTTGTTCATATATTAATTTACAATTAATTACACTACAGCTTGAATTCATCGAAAAAAAAATACAAAAAGATATGCTATAGCCGGGGATCGAACCCGGATCCTTATTATTCCGTGATGTGCTTAGCCCATATAGCAGTCAGTGTTCTAGTTACATTATAATTAAAAAGAAACCGTAAAATAAATACAAAAATAGGGTAGTTTCATTTTGCAGATTAATAATTGGCAAGATAATTTCAAATAACATTGGCAAGAGTGATATAATGATAGGGACAAACAATCACGTTACAAATAGACTGTAGATCATACCATAAAAAAAAAAAGATCAAGGTATCAATGCAAGATAGCACTTTGTCTTTCAGTGAGTCAAAGAGTTAGTGCGCGAGTCAAAGAGTCGTTAACTCAAAGAGTCAGTGAGTCAAAGAGTCGTCGAGTCAGTGAACTATACTTCGTTTTTTTAGCAATAGAAAGAAGGTAAGCGATATCTTGACGTGTCTTTTTATTGAAAAACACTTTAAACATAATTCACAGCAAATATGCAACAATCAGCAAGGACATTATAATCATTTACATTCTTTTGGTAGTTATCATAAGTTATAGTTACTGTTTTTTTAAAAGCGTTTTTCAATATAAAGACTCGTCAAGATTGTTAAAAAAAACGAAGTATAGCGAGTCAAAAAGTCACGTGACTCAGAGTTAGCGCGTGAATCAAAGAGTCGAAGACTCAGAAAAGAGTTAGTGAGCGAGTCAAAGAGTCATTTAGTGAATTAGTCAAAGAGTCAGTTAGTAAGTCAAAGAGTCGTTTACTCAAAGAGTCAGTGCGAGAATCGAAGAGTCAATTAGTGCGTGAGGTCGTTGACTTAAAGTCAGGGAATCAAATCAAAGAGGCTGTTAGAGTAAGCCAAACAACACTAGTCCCATCAAGGACACTAATTCTCTCCTAAAGCGAGCAAAAATTGGGAACTCTTGATTTTTCCTGATTGAAAAACAGTCAATCAACTTTAGGGTCTGGAGATGACTCCTCAAGAGCTGAGTCAGCAGCACAGGCTCCTGGTCGGTTCTCCGTGGGCGATGCTGTCGATGCTCCAAGCTGGCAGTTCCACCTTGCCTGTGTGAGTCGCAGGATCGCTTGTTGGAGTACCTGTAATGTAATGTTGAGGTTCAGTAATGTATGGAACTATCTAGTAGTCTAGATATCTTAACACGTTCGGCCTCAGTGACACGACGTCTGTGACTTACTCCTTTGCCAGTGAGTGACACGTATTTGTGACTGCTGTGGGATATGCGCTATGTCTAGCGTATATAAGAGCTTAGTGGATCGCATTCGACTCCGGCAACGTTCCGCTAAGCCCTTACGCCATGCCAGCCTTTAGGAGATACGAATTATTTTGACACGACTTTATTACGTCTGTGACACGTATACGTGTCACTGGCATAGAAGTGACTGCTGTGGGATATGCTGGATCGCATTCAGCTCCGGCAACGTTCCGCTAAGCCCTTACGCCATGCCAGCCTTTAGGAGATACGAATTATTTTGACACGACTTTATTACGTCTGTGACACGTATACGTGTCACTGGCATAGAAGTGACTGCTGTGGGATATGCGTCGGCATAGCGTAAGAGCTTAGTGGATCGCATTCGGCTCCGGCAACGTTCCGGAGGTACGAATTATTTTGACACATGCGTGTCACTGGCATAGGAGTAAGAACTAAAAAGTCACAGACGTGTCACTGGCACTGGGATGTATTACGTCTGTAACACGTATACGTGTCACTGGCAAAGAAGTGACTGCTCTGGGATATGCGTAGGCATAGCGTAAGAGCTTAGTGGATCGTTGCCGGGGCCGAACATGTTAAGGGGCTGTTTCACCATCCATTGATTAGTGATAACTGGCGGTTAGGTGTGATGCCGTCTCTATTTGTTTTGTTCGAATAGACGGAGACGGCATCACATTTAACCGTCGGTTAACGCTAATCAATGGATGGTGAAACAGCCACTAAATCTTAAAAGTAGTCCGATTCAAAATTCCCAGTAAATGGGTCTCGACTGTTGAAATTTGAATTCCTTAACAGCGTTCTAGTCTATACTGTTTTTAACCCCCGACGCAAAGAGAGGGGTGATAGAATATGACGCCGATGTCTGTTGTCTGACTGTCTGTGCATCATGCCCTCAAGCAGATGGACCAATTTAGATGTGTTTTTAGACTTGAAAGCGAGTTTTCTTAGCTATTTTTGATTAAAATCGCTTCAACCGTTTTTGAGATATTGAACTTTGAAATTACAATGTTGGTTTTTCAACACCTAATTTGGTTACGTTTATTTCCTTATTGGTATCGAAAATACAAACTGAGACATGGATGCACAGAAAAACCAGAAAAAGAGACCAGCACCGGGAATCGAACCCAGGTCCTCAGCAATCCGTGCTGCGTGCTATAACCCCTACACCACTGCTGGACAGGAATCATCCATGCATCCATGCCTACGTTTGTATTTTCGATATGGTTTCACGGGATACCCGTAAAAGTAACAAATTTGGAGTTGAAATAAAAAATACAAAAACACTCCAAAAAACCAATCATAATTCCTTATTGGTTTTTTTAAGACTTGTTTTTTCTATGATATTTTTTTCAGAATAGTGAACATTACTGCAATTTTCTGCCATCAGAGTGCAGCACTAGCACAGACTGTTTAAGAATCTTAAATGTCCGTAGGATGCCATAATATCATATATATTTTTTTTTTATTTGACTGGATGGCAAACGAGCAAATGGGTCTCCTGATGGTAAGAGATCACCACCGCCCATAAACATCTGCAACACCAGGGGTATTGCAGACGCGTTGCCAACCTAGAGGCCTAAGATGGGATACCTCACGTGCCAGTAATTTCACCGGCTGTCTTACTCTCCACGCCGGAACACAACAGTGCAAGCACTGCTGCTTCACGGCAGGATTAGCGAGCAAGATGGTGGTAGCAATCCGGGCGGACCTTGCACAAGGTCCTACCACCTGCAATCATATTATTTCAATTATTTTTTTGGAAATATAGCTCTATCGTTACTATCGGTGTAAATAACATGTTATTTTGTTACTAAAAACTATGTCATGATTTCTATTGGTACTAATACTCTTTGATCATGATCCGTTATGGCGACAAAATATAAAGATAATACGGTATTTGACAACTCCTGATTTTGCCATATCTTAATATTATTATGAAAATATAGATATACAGACAGTGTTTAGCGAAGAGAAAACTTAAATCGGTTGAAAATTGGATTTATACTGAATTTTTGAAAAAACTATATAACTGTCTCTTTCTCAAACGCTTTTCTCTATGCAGCAAGTATGGCGCTACTGGCGTGTGACGTCACATGCCAGTATGACTTTCTCTGTCTAATCTTGAATTTCAAACCCTCATAACTTTGTTATTTGTAAAGGTAGCTTAAAAATTGTTTCTTTATTCGATAACAGGCATTGTGTAGTTTTAATTTATAAAACATATACAAAATAGTCAAATACCGTATTATGTCGCCCCCCGCGCAGAGCTTTGTTTAATATTTCCTGTTGATTTAACCTGACCTAAAACCTATGGCCAAAACTTGCCTGTCGGTATCCTTTCGTTGTCGCCGTCAGCGGAGTCGTACGAGCGCAGCGACGAGCCCAGCGCCGTGCTGGACACCTGCAACAGTGACGTCGCCGTGCTCAGGAACACCTGCTCTATGCCCTTAAAAAAAAGATAATAAAGTTGCACACCGTAACGCTCGTAGTCAGCTACAATGTGACACATGTCAATACGGGAATGACCGTAAAAGTAAAAATATTGGAATTGAAATAAAAAATACAAAAAGATTCCAAAAACACATGGCAATGTCAGTGATGTACCAGCTGCAATATAATTATCTACAGACTACAAGGCTGTAGGATTTTAGAGGTATTTCTTTTTATTTATTTATTTTGAAACGGGCTTTGTACAAATTTATCGCATTAGCCTATAGGGCAAAACATTAGATAACAAGAAAAAATATAAATTCACACAATAGACGTTAACTGAATCCTTGTCACTTCAGCCAAAAAGGAAAGAGGTAGTTACATAATTACTAAAAAAAAGGAGTATAAACAAAGAAGAAAGGATCGCGGGACACAGCGTTGGCGGGCCACTTTGCGGCCCGGGGCCACCCTTGATCTACAAACACTGCAAATGAAAATATAGCCAGCTACAATAATGCCGACGACAATATAGCTAGCTACAATATAGCTGACGACAATATAGCTAGCTACAATATAGCTGACGACAATATAGCTAGCTACAATATAGCTGACGACAATATAGCTAGCTACAATATAGCTGACGACAATATCGCTGACGACAATATAGCTAGCTACAATATAGCTGACGACAATATAGCTAGCTACAATATCGCTGACGACAATATAGCTAGCTACAATATAGCTGACGACAATATAGCTAGCTACAATATAGCTGACGACAATATAGCTAGCTACAATATAGCTGACGACAATATAGCTAGCTACAATATCGCAGATGACAATATAGCCAGCTACAATAGTCGTACTGCAGGGGCCACAATACCTGGTCATGCAGGGCGGATGTCTCGCAGTACTGCGCGCCGATGGCGGCCGCGTACTGTTTAGCCTCCGAGAGGGGGACGCTCCGGGCCTCATGTAGGTCGCATTTGTTGCCAACCAGCGCCAGCACCATTGGCTCTGGGACGTTGCTGGAATTGAAAAAAGTAGACATCTTAAAGCACTCGCTTACGCGTAGTTATAAAAGCACTGGTACGCCAAAAATTGTTTAAGTTTATTTTTGAATTATGCTAATGCGATTTTGAACATGAAACTACCGTGAGATTCACTCATATTAAATATAATGACCCGGATAACTCACGTCTTAAATCGAGTTTAGCTCGACATGTTTCGGGCTAATCCGTAGCCCTTCGTCTTCGGAGCAACGCGACTCAGCGGCTGCTGCAACACGCGCACAAACATGTCGAGCTAAACTCGATTTAAGACGTGAGTTATCCGGGTCATTATATTTAATATGCTAATGCGATTTTAAATATTCAGGAAAATGATAACAAACCTTTCATCCGTTCACATAGGTGCTCTTTTTGAGCATGTAGCTACAGTACTTTCATTGTAGCATGGTGCGGGTGACAGCTGTCAATATCACAAGACTCGAGTCAAAGTGTCTAAACTTGAGTCGATAAAACTAATAATTTAAAATCTTAATCATAACTAATGTCATCATTAATTAGATTATTACGCTAATTTTGATGAGTATATTAGTGAAATTCTAGGTTGGAATATTATTTGCCGCTTAAGTAAGGCTAAACGGAGTTTGTAAGAATATTCGTTACTTACCAATTAATAAGTACCGATATAACTCAAGATCCATTAGGTCCCATCACTTCCATCTGATTATGGTGACAGACTCGTTAAATTCAACCTCGATTCTCTGTCTCATCGACGTGATATCATTGACTTGGTAACACTGTATAAGATATTGCGTGGCGATCTCGATGGGAATCTGCTGGGGTGTATATGCTTTAGGGTTGGTACGAAGCGCACGCGAAACCAAAACTTGTTTGCTGTAGCAACTACTAACAATAATGTCAGCCACAATGCTCCCATACAACGAATGTGTCGTCTGTTTAATGCCCTAGGTCAAGACGTTGATATTTTTTACCAAACACTAGCCACATATACGCGAAAAATATCGTAGCAATGAAAATGTAGTTCTTAGTATTTAGTTTAAAAATTTGTGTGCATGAATGTTGAGTGCAATTGTAATTGTATTGTAGACACTGTAATTGTTTCCATTTATGTATGTTAATTTCCTCTGTGTTGTTTACAATATGTAATTGTACCGAATCAAATAAATAAATAAACGAGTCTAGTGTTACGTTTCTTCACTTAATTGTGCTTTGAATTTTATTAATTGACTATAAAAATCTGATAGGTTAAATTTATTTCGTATAACATAATTAATTTTGTAATTGGCTTACTGTGTGTATTGTTATCTTTAATCTGTATGTCTTAAGCTGTTGGTTCTCCAGAATAAATAAATAAATAAAGTAAAATAAAACATAGTTTTTTTTTGTTCAAATATTTTACGCCAGTCATATTCAGGCTACAACTGAAATATACTTACATATATATTTAGACCGCAGCAATTTTTTTTGAGTAAAACGAAACGGTGCATTTTCCACCCGCACCATGCTAGAATGAAAGTACTGTAGAGGGCCAGACTCTGCATATGTCATTGGATCAAAGCATTTCCATTTTCCATTGCGATTTCTTTTTCCTTTTTTTTTCTGTCAGTCTGTCAACGTGCTTATGGTCTCACCTCTGCAGCTCCTTGACCCAACTCTTGACGGCGACGAAGCTGCCGACGCTGGTAATGTCATAAACTAAGAGGGCTGCGTTAGCGTTCCTGTAGTACATGGGAGCCATGGATCGGAACCGCTCCTGGCCCGCTGTGTCCCATACCTAGAAATCATATTAAGATAATTTGTAGTCATGTAATAGTCACAAAGCGAGTGCTTTTACTCGAGGCTTCAGTCGTTTGTTGTTGTAGTGTTTGACTATTGGATAGGCCAGTGGTTTTTTTTTTTTTTCTGTTTTTTTTTTGAGGCTTAAGTGCACCAGTGTGACTATGCCAGCCTCATTGAAAGACTCGATGTCCACATTCATCAAACACTCCTATTGCGATATCCAGATTATCTGGCTGCAAAGGAGTGCTTGATGAACCTGTAAATTCGTACGGCACGGACAACTCAAAATAGCATTCACTGCACCATTGAACAGGTCCAAATCACTCAACCACCTCTCGCGGATATCCTTCGTCAATACACACTCCACCAAAAAATGTATTAAGTCCTCAATCTTATTACAATCCGTGCACATGGGGCATTGAACTACTTTCGTCAAATTTGAAAATTTATTCAATGGAACATGTCCTGACCGCACTCGAAACGCCCACACAAGTAAATCCCTGGGGAGGCTGGCACAATCGAACCAGGGCACCCTGAAAATTTTGTTCTGTATTGTGTTTAAGAACCAGAGGCCAGTGGTTTAAGAACATGGCTATGAAGCTTAAAGTCTCTGTCCCGGGTTTTATCCAAAGTCAAACTCACAACATTTATTGACATAAAAAAACACACTACATCACAACAAAAACACAGTAACATCATAAATAGAAGAAGAAAGAAAAGTTAGAGACGTTGCGCTGTAGTGTATCCCTAAGTCAGATATTTGTATGAAAAATATGAATGTTTGTTCTTGAGTCTTCAGTGTTTAATATACAGGGTGGCCCATTTAGATGTTAGGAACCACGTCATCGATTTTAATAACAAGAAAAACTGCATTCATACATTTAAGAAAACTTGTACTTAATTCAGGAATCAAACCCGGAC
Source organism: Choristoneura fumiferana (assembly GCF_025370935.1). Lineage (NCBI taxonomy): Eukaryota > Metazoa > Arthropoda > Insecta > Lepidoptera > Tortricidae > Choristoneura > Choristoneura fumiferana. Next base: position 831,632 of record NC_133498.1, on the reverse strand, counting down.
GTTTTGAAAAATAAAACTTACATTATTAAAAAATATGAAAATAATGCAGTTTATTCATTCTCAGATATCGTGTTTCACAATAACATTTATTGCTTACTATTTTTTTTATAATTAATAAATAATAAATATCACGGGACAATTCACACCAATTGACCTAGTCCCAAAGTAAGCTTAGCAAAGCTTGTGTTATGGGTACTAAGCAACGGATAAATAAATGTACGTAATGTCGGATAATTAAACCTGACAATAACAAACACAACAAAAAAATAATTACCGAAATCGGTCCAGCCGTTACCGAGTTTTGCACTTAGCAACACATTTTACGATTCATTTTTATTTATACAGAAGATGACCTACACTATCGATATCCAAATAGAAATAATGTAAGTTTTTTTTTTCAAAATGACCTGGTTCGATTCCTGTACGTACTGAGAACAAGTTTTTTTTTTTTTTATGAATGCAGTTTTTCTTGTTACTAAAATCGATGACATGGTTCCTAAGAACAGATCTTCGTATGTCTTATAGTTTCAGGCTGTCCCATACTGACCGATCTAAATGGGCCACCCTGTTTGTTTATCCATTGCCTAGTACCCATAACACAAGCTTTGCTTAGTTTGGGACTAGGTCAATTTATTGGTGTCAAGTGTTCCTGACATACATCAAAAAAATCTTGGGATACTCACTCATTATTCCCGGACACATTTGATGTTTCGACTCAGTAGTAATATCCCTATTCAATTGTATTTTTTTATCTATTATTTTACAATAAATGTGACTATGTCCCCTCATAAATAAATAAATATCACGGGACAATTCACACCAATTGACCTAGTCCCAAAGTAAGCTTAGCAAAGCTTGTGTTATGGGTACTAAGCAACGGATAAATATAATTATATAGATAGATACATACTTAAATACATATCAAACACCCAAGACCCGAGAACAAACATTCATATTTTCATACAAATATCTGCCCCGACACGGGAATCGAACCCGGGACCTCAAGTTTCGTAATCAGGTTCTCTAACCACTAGGCCATCTGGTCGTCATGGGGAGCCTCAGATATGTACACCACACTACAGATATTTATTACACTCTCCCTTGCACTGAAACCACGTCTGTGGATGCAAAGACCTGTCTAATAAACCTGTAAATCAGCATTGCTTCTTCTGAAAGTGGTTGACTCAGAATCACATTTACACCTCCATTGAACAAGCCCATACCATCCAAGAACCTGTCTCTAATGTCCTTATTCTGATCACATTCCAAAAGAAAATGAATAAGGTCTTCAGTCTTATTACAACCTATACACAAAGGTGATTGTACAACTCTCATCCAATTCAAAAAACAGTTTAGTGGCTTAGTGGAATGTTTATTTACATTTAATAGAAATACGTACCATGTATAACTTTCTGCTGTCTATCTATTGTTCTTTGGATACAGCAGTGACGGACAGACGGACTGACAAACAGACAATGTAGTGACAGTAACAGGGTTCCGTTTGCCCCCATTTGGGTTATGGAACCCTAAAAATGAGGTGGCAACACCATCCTAATGTTATTTCAAACACTAACCTGTAATTTGATCCTGGCCCCATCCACATTGATGTTGCAGGTGAAGAACGAAGCGCCAATGGTCGGAGATATGTGCTTCGAGAACATCTTTCCTATGTAACGGACCACCAGGCTCGTTTTGCCCACTCCTGGAAAGTATGTCACGAAATTATATAACAAATCAGGGGGGCTACTACGGAATTTTAAAATCGAAGTTCATATGGTACTGTCCCTCTCACTCTCGTATTAAATAATACTAGAATCACCGGGATGGCACAATACGAAGTTCTAATTTTGCACTTCATAGTATAGGGCCAGTACAATCTCATTAGCAACGTCATCATATGAGCCATAGGTCGTCCACTGTTGGACATAGGGGGTCATCGATAAAGTACGATAAAGTATGTCACATCAATTTTGATATTTTTCGTTTTGTTCCGTGTCACAAACCGCCTGACCCCTCCCCCCTAAATGTGTGACGTAATTTATGGACGATCCCCCCCTCCAATCTTCCATCATCCAATTTATAATATTAAGGAGGAATTAGTCAGTGATTCTAGCATATTCTAGTTTGTGACTAGGGTTGTCAGCCCTGCTATAAAATATAGTATTGTACAGTCACCTGAAGTAATATCTGTCACAGTGGAGCGTGTAAAAATATCTGACACATCTTACTGGCCCTAGAAATAAGAGTTGTATCACGCATTTGCGCATGTTTTCTTGTGTCAGATATTGGTGCTGGCGACTGTATGTAGCATTTTTTGTCTATATATCGATATTTTGTGTCTGTTCATGTTCTATAGCTTGGTGAGATACTTCACATCTGATGGCGACTGTATATAGCAGAGTGGGGAGGGGAGGAGGTGGCAGGAACAGATTTTTCGCTCAGTGGCTTTAGTTACAATCAAGGGTATTTAACCTTTAATTGCCAATACGTACATGCCTGTGTTGCCACCTACACCAAAACTATACAACATTTTGTCTTAATTATAAGACTGTGGCCAAATGAGCGGGGTAATTTGTGTCTTATAATTCAGACAATGGCGGTTAAAGGGATAATGCATTTGTTTTTATTATGACATGGAGCAAAACCCAATGGTTCATCATCCCAGCCTATATACGTCCCACTGAAGGGCACAGGCCTCCCCTCAGAATGAGAGGGCTTGGGCCATAGTTCCCACGCGGGCCCAATGCGGATTGGGAACTTCACACACACCATTGAATTGCTTCGCAGGTTTGTGCAGGTTTTCTCACGATGTTTTCCTTCACCGCAAAGCTCGTGGTAAATTTCAAATGTAACTCCGCACATGAATTTCGAAAAACTCAGAGGTGCGAGCCGGGGTTTAAACCCACGACCCTCTGCTTGAGAAGCGATGGGTCAAACCACTAGGCCACCACGGCTTACAAACCCCACCCAATGGTTACTATGTGTGTTATGACTAGAATTATGTGTGCATTGTCTGCCCTTTGATAAAAGAGTAAGCTTGTGTTTTGAAGACCCCTGGACTCCGGTCTGGAAATATAGGCACTGCGAGGTGTGTTAAGTATGGCTGCCGACTGGGTCCAGGATATAATCAGAAGTTGTTGAATCAAAAGCCAATTGACAAGGATACCTATCCTCTTGTGTATTTAAAAAAAGTCATTTAATCCTGTGAGAACCACATCAAAATTTGAATATCATATATTTGAATATCGTATATGGCTACTAGAAAGCAGGAAAACCAAAAAGTCGTTTCTGGGTTTTATATACCAATTTTTTTTTAAATATTACCAAAAGACAAAATACAAATCACAATGGATTCAAATTAAAAATCTAGGGTAAGGAGAAAATTAATAATCAGAGGACAGGAACGTTTACAAAAAATGAGGCATTTTTGATCGTGCGAAAAATTTGCGAGTGCGAGTTTCGTTAGAACGTTGTTGGCAATGTAACGCAAAATGAGGCTTTCCGGTGTGATCTTGCCATATAAATCGCAATATCGCAATACACGCACAAACAACGCGGAAGTTCAAATTGTAAATTAATAGATTAGGCAGCAATAAAAATGATAATTTTACATCTAAAAATAAACTTAACAATCCATGAACTAAGGTGTATAATTTGTTGTAGGCGTAATACAAGGCGAAGGAAAAGATGAACTGACAGCTACGATTAAAAAAAAAGTTTCGTAAATGTCAAATTCTTCCAACCGGTTTCCTAAATAAAATTACGACATTCCTAAACAAGTCAGGATTTTCTCAACGTATTTTCATAGACACTAGCAAACATTACGGAATACAATTAACTTTCAGCATAATAAGTTATATCATAACACATCAGTGTAAAAAACGTACCTTGAGCTCCTAAAACAACTATTTTTGCTTCCACAACCTTCATTTTTGTTATTATAAAGTACTAGAACATTATCACAGGCACTATTAGTGTGTATTTCACATTGTTGTTAACTGGATAAAGAGAAATAATATAAAAATTGAGAAATAATAACAAAAACTGTTCCTCCGATGAAGTTTGTTTGTAACTTAATTTAACCGAATAATTTCAATAGTCGATTAGTTGTCAGTCAGAAATGTCAAGTTCGAGTTGCTACCTGAAAAGGGGTTCTGTCCGTGTAGACGTGTTCAATGAAGCGCTTAAAAATAATAGCTTTTTTTACACACAACATTTTAACTATTTCCATATTGGAAAATAAAGAACAAACATTAGACGCCAGATTTAAGCGAAAAATTAAACTTAGTTGATTGCTTTTTAGAAGTAGAGGTTCATTATGTATGTTTATATTATATTAGATAAGATGATTTATTGATAAAAACAAACATAATAAAACATAATTAAACTATAGACAGAAAATTTGGCCTAAATCGCCGTCAATGGGTAAGGTGCCCAGAAGGCTGGCCGTATTTCCTCGTTGTATAGCGATACTTATACGCTGTGCGAAATAGTGGCCAGCCCTCTGGTCGCCCGAGGCCTATTATTCATTTGAGTCCTATTAATGTTGTTACTTTTACAAATCAATTAAATTCAATACTTTATCGAGATGGTATTATAGTACCAGCACGGTTCAATTTTTATAGTTTTAAAATTATTAGCTATAATCTAGTCGAGGAACTCGAATTTTAATTACTTCCTAAGTTTCACCTCCGAATTTGGTTGGATAATAATAGATGTCAGTTGCCGCGACATCTGTGCAATACATGATGAACTTGTAAGTTGTGTTGTGTATTGAAACTTACGAACTAGTTGTTACTTACTCAGAACTCCGCGAGATGCCACTGTTTTCAACATTCATGACTAACTAACAATAGATGGAGTCGCATCTTATTTTAATGACTACTTGTCTTCATAAAGATTAGTAATAAAATGAATCGATGATATTTAAAAGGCAATGAATTTGATTTTTATATCTCAGGATCATAAAGTTTATGACATCGCCTTCGTCTATCTAAAATCAATCACTATTAATCTTTTGCCATAAAATATAAAGCGTTTAGGATATAGAAGAAACGTTAGCGTAAATGATAGCTTTATCCTCATATATTATAATGCATTATTGTTATTGTAAGTATAAGGGTAAAAAATACATTGTGTAACAAGAACAAAAAAAAAATTGTAGGTAACAAAAGTGAAATCCGAGTAATAAGTATATTTTTTGTATCAGTAACAAAAAACAAGTGTCTACTCTGCATTTTATGCCATGATTTGTGGTGTTCATTTAGGTATCTATTTATATATTTATAGATCTAGACCTTTAAACGAGCAATTCTTGTATATATATTATTTATCATGAGAATCTCGGATCGGCGCCAACGATTTTGATGAAGTTTGGTATGTAGAGGTTTTTGGAGATGAAAAATCGATCTAGGTAGCTTGGACTTATCAACTTATCTCTGGGAAAACGCCCGAGCGGAGCTCGGTCGCCCAGGTACTTTTCATTAGGTATAATTTTTTTTTAGGTAAACTATATATTTTTTGGTTTCTTTTCTTTTTCAAATTACATTTAAATTGTATCTATGTTTCCAAGTTATAGGCAGATGACAATTCAAAGGATTTTTTGACGAAATGGGTCTCAAATTAACGCTCGTGACCGTACCTACTTAAATTACTACTTAAGTATATTTGTTTTACTTTTATGAAATCCGACTCGATCACAAATTACTTATGCTAAATAAAATTAATGAAATTTCTTGTCGACACAGAACTAATTTCAATGTACTAAAGTGAACACAGCCAAGGAAAAGGCGGGAAAAGCAATCCAATATGGCCGATTTAGCGGGGATTTCGGGCGCCATTACAATATTTCAGAAAATTTATTCGCCAAATTACATTATTTTTCTGCTGCAGTCAACATCCTTTTTCCCTTTGTTTAAGGTTGTTTTTAAACTATGCTTGAGGTAAAAATAAGTTTGTAAGCCGAAGAGCTATCCGCCACAAGTCAAGTTGCAAATCGGAAAACATTATACAGATTAAATTTCTGTGAGATTTTTATAGAGCTGTTAAATTTTTGTATGATCCACTTATTCACTATTATAATTTCAAGCCAGCCATCCTTTATTTTATCAATGAATAGTTTTTTGGAGTTTACTCCTTATAAGAAACTAACTTGCAGTATACTGGGTTGAATTGCTGATCGACTCTACGAAGCCAACGAGTGCGCTCTACTATGGGTATTTAATAGGAATAATCGGAGGAAAAATAGCGTATAATTAACGAACTTGTTTTACTACTTTACAATACAACAGAGGTTTTAATGATGGTGGCAAGAAACGAAACTATTGACAATAACGTTCAGTAAGATCTTCGACATACTGTAGTTCTACTCTACCCTTTGGCATAAGGCTAAGAATTTTTCCTCTTGCTGAGCTGCCCGTTCGGCAGCGTAGGTAACCTTTTTCCGGTAAGCTGTAAAGCCATAGTAAAAGAGTAGGTCCATTCCGTCCGACCCTTTAGGAGACTGAAGTGCCTACTCCGGCGCGGATGCTTAGGGTTGTCGACGTCTATTTAAAATTTTATTTCCAGAACCATACAGGTCCAACTATAAAAAAGGTATATTAGGTACAATAAAATTAAATAAACTAAAACTATAATAAATCTAAAAATGGACCCTGCGGCATGGTACCAAAGATGCTGGCAGCATTTCCCCGCTGGATCGCAAGACTGGTGCGTTGAGCGAGGAAACTGCCAGCTCTTCGGTCTCCTGTGGTATCTCTGACTCTCTTTGATAGATCTTTGAAGAGACTCAGAGCGCCAGGGCCCCACGGACCAAGGGTCTCGACGCCAAAAGGTACAAAATCATATTCGGCACCGAGACCACTGTATTTTCCTGCTTTGGCAGTTTCTGCCATTTCTGCTGCTGCTGCTGCCCTTATTGATGTTCGGTGGAGATGAGACGGGGCCAGTGTGTCAACACAAGTTGCATTTAAAATTAATTACCTATCGGAAAATAATTTTAGCACGAAAGTTAACTTAAAATTGTCTAATGACTGTGTGATGGCGACTGTAAACATACTACTCATGTGTACCTACACATAATACTATACTATATTGTTTATAGGTAGGCTAGGCAGGTATCTATTATTTTTTATGTGTCCTTGCACGAAACTATTACAGTACGACTTATATACCACTAATTTACAACTATATCTTAATACAAAAAATACGAAAGTATGAGTACGCGAACGTAAAAGGTGATCATCTCGCGAAGCGAGCGCAAGACGAGCGAGCTAAAATCGAAACGTACGGCGCCGACGGCACACGGCAGCGCAACCTTGACTAAAGAAAACTTAATCCTCCTTAAATTATCAGTGTGTGCGTGCGGCGGGTGCGTGCGTACCGGCGCCAACCGGCGCGCACACATTTAAGCCGCACGATGTACTTTTGTTCGTAGTGAGCCTACTTGATCTCTTTTACTATGGTAAAGCTATCAGAGGCTAACTGAAGGTCATGGAGCTATTCCTATGACGAGTTGGAGCTGACACATATGTGAAATAGCATGGCGTGTGTGACATTGCAATGTTTTAAAAACAGATGTCACCACTTTTACACCTCTCCTGCTATGAATGCGCACACGTTTTTTATGTTTATTTTTATCCTTTATGAAGCATTAACTCTATTTTTTATTAATTAACTAGAGGGCGTCCTATAAATATAAAACTAATTCCGGAAAATAAATATGACTTTTTAGCCATGAGCGCTTGTGCCATATCTATTGCATACTTTATCTAGATAAATACTCAAAGATTGCATATTATTTGTTCTGTGTGTTTTTAGAATGGGCTAAAATACTTCCCTACTTAAATATTACTTAGAGGTATTAGCCACTCTATATTACATACTCAAATCTCCAATTCCACCCCCAAAAGAAATCTGTTTGTATGTAATGCCGCATATACGGGTCGTTTACATAAAAAAGCTATTCTCCCTACTTTAGTTAGCGACGCGTTTTATATCACAATTCACAATCCAACGTAAAATGGTTAATTCTTTTTCAAAGCCCTTTAAAATTTGTGACAGAGCCATTTATGTAGGAAGAAGATTCCTAAACGTTTTTATTTTGCGCGGACTAAAGATTCAACCGGTAAAATTTAGTAACCTTCCCCCTATTTGTATTGCCTTGGCCCAGATAGGTACCCTGATAATTTTAAAACTAAGAAACTTACTAAAGTAATATTAACGTTGAATTTAGTTAGAAATTCAAATAACAAAAAAACTTTACTAAAACTAGCAAATAAATTGTCAAAATACAAACGAGACTTAAACCCTCCATGTTGGCACTATTGGCAGCGATTAAAAAACATAAATCATAGACAACAATAACCATCAAAATCAGTCGCACGGAAAGACCAAGGCGCGGCGCATTCAGCCAACTCGATACATTTAACAAATTGCTGCGATGAACATAATCCTCCCAACAAATATACACATACAATAATGTTTAAGGTAAGGAATGTGTGTAATTTTGCTAAAAGCTAGCAAATGCCGGCAAAGTGGTGATAAAAGTTAAGTGGTAATAAATTTGCTTCAGCGCCATCTAGCGGTCATGTTAAATTCATGAAAGGTTTAGTAGCGATTTTGTTGCGATTTTTCGCTTTCAATGTATGTGGGATTAGGAACATGCTTCAAGTTAGGGAGCGGATGTGTGATTTAATAAGTGACTGTTCGATCGTTATCTATAATATCTATCGTATCTATACATAGGTAGTATAAAACAAAGTCGTATTCCGTGAAGTCGCCAAGCGGTCTCAGCGGAAGACCAGCGTTGGCCTCTACGGCCAACACTATGCTGAGCTGAGACCGTTTCGCGATTTCGCAAATACTGTCGTTAATATTTATTTTATACTTGTTTTATTTTGTGTACTTACTTATAATATGTAATTTGCGAATTAGCGAATAAACGTTTCTATTTCTATTTCTATTTCTATAAAATAAAATCCCTGAGGCACGTCAGTGATTTGACGAAACGACAGTAAAATGTTATATATATACCTGAACACGCTTCTATGCCGTTTACAATAGAGTCGTGTTCAGATATTTTTGATCAAATTTTTGCTCACAAGTTATGAATTCGACTGTGTGTACTCGTACATACTTACGTCATTTCACTGAACTAGTTCAGAGATTTGATCAAATCACCTACCATACCATGTTACAGTAGAGACTTTATTATATCTATCACTGAACGTGTCTAGTGAAAATGATAGAACGAGTTGAAGTTTTCGTTTCGTCAACTCACTGACGTGTTTCAGGGATTTTATCAAATCACTCAAAAAATCTGGTGAAATAAAAAAACGTGTGGCCTTTTTTGGATGATTTCGATATTTCACTAAAAAAATCAGGGATTTGATTTGATTTACTTTTTCCTAGGCAAATGGATTTGCTCTATTTTGGCCATTTCCCTGCGACATATAATAATATACAGACGCACATGTCTGTATATCCGCTTACTCCTAAAGCTCGCAACGAATTATGATGCCGTTTTCACCTTATGGTAGTTAACTCTTCACGGAAGGTATGTACTTATATATCCACCACTCCTGGAGTTTTATGTTGACATAGTTAACACTGAGGACATCAAGGCCGAGATTATGGAAATTGAGTAGTGTAAGAGATTGAATAACACTCAGGAGCTTTTATTGCATTTATTGTAGTATACAGTATAGTGTGTAGTGGGAACTATGGCCCAAGCCCTCTTCTTCTGAGAGGAGGCCTGTGCCCAGCAGTGGGACGTATATAGGCTAAAGCGACTATGTTGAGGCGACTATTGTAGTATACATTAATGCGACTATACTTCGAACTCGATCGGGCTTCACACCTAAAACGTTACGTTTTACCGACCAAATTCTTCGTTGTTTAATTTATGCTGGCCTAACTAGGGTCTACGGGCACTTTAAGTGCTCTTGGGTCTTTAGTTTTGCTGCAATACATATAATAAGGGCCAGATTTTTTGCCGCTCAGTGTATTGTCCATTTTGTGGTGATGTCAAAATTCAAATTAATTTATTTCACTTGATTTCAGGTACAAAAGATAACATAAATAAAAATACATTGAATTTCACTAAAACCTACCAGATAAATCTAATTATAGCTTAGAAAATCCTGTACACTATAAAAGCACTTTTCAACCAGCCACTTTTTTAACAATATCTTAAATCTACTGAATGTTTGGTCCTTTATTGTAGGTATCAGGTAGTTTATTAAAGATCTTAATAGACAATACATCATATAGCTGTTTTTTGCTACAAGCGACAATTTTGCCATCGGTACATATAATTTGTTGCGATATTGAGATCGTAAAGGTTTTTTATACATTTCCTTAGCGTGACGAAACAGATGTTAATTTCTGTATACAAATATGTATGCTTCGAAAATATATATACTAGGTAGAGTCAAAATACTATATTCCTTAAAGAAAGGCCTGCGTGAATCTGTCTGTCCGAGTTCAAATATAGCTCATGCGGATTTTTAAATGGCTTTACCTTCATCATTTTTGTTTAAAATAATGAGGGCTATCGTTTTTTGTCTCACTAGATGGCGCACTGTTGCGTGAGGTTTTTAATTAAGTATGGCTTTCAAAGTCTGTTGTTACGGGCGTGAAAACAAAGTTTAGATTAAAATCATATTTAATACACCTTAAAACCGTACCATAAAAATATCGAGCATGCCACAGTGTTGCATAGTTCCCGTTTTGTTCGGAAAAAAGGGTCGACAAAGGTTTCCGAAAGACAAAACTGTCTCAAGTCTCAAAACACAGACATTAATTGCTCCGGAACGCATATTTGCCATAATTAATTTCAGGTATTGCAAAATATTCACAAAATTTTTCTAATCTATCGTTTTTTGTCTCACTAGATGGCGCACTGTTGCAAGAGGTTTTTAAGTATGGCTTTCAAAGTCTGTTATTACGGGCGTGAAAACAAAGTTTAGATTAAAATAATATTTAATACACTTTAAAACCGTACCATAAAAATATCGAGCATGCCACAGTGTTGCATAGTCCCCGTTTTATTCGGAAAAAAGGGAGGACAAAGGTTTCCGAAAGATAAAACTGTCTCAAAACACAGACATTCATTGCCCCGGAACGCATATTTGCCATAATTAATTTCAGATATTGCAAAATATTCACAATATTATTCTAATTACAAATAAACCCGCGTTGCTCACCCAAAAACTATGAGATTTGACATTTCGGAGACCTCACGCTACACTAGCGCCTCTAGTGGTGAATTTATACGCGATAGCCCTCATTGACAAAAGATAAAACCAAGATAAAACACGGTGTCTCTCTATCCGTGCTCTATCTAAGGATAGATTAGAAATTTTTAGAGCACTGGCCATTCTTCGGACTATGTCGCTCACCAGTGTACCCAACATAACGTAAATAAGGTAGTTGTGTACAGTGCCCCCTGGTGGCGAGTGCGAACTATTTGTTCTGCCGCTCGTCAGCTGCAGGACAATCATGCGGACAAGGGAACTTTTGTGGCACGCTTAATATGGATACGACCCGGAAAATAGAAAATAAAATTTCACTGACGATTTTTTTTATGACAATGATATTTTGTTAAAAGTAGTTTTTAAGGCATTTTTTACTAACATCATGACATCTTAAATATCCCCGTACATGAATTATTTGTATGTATGTATGTAAACTCTTTATTGTACAAAAGAAAATTAACAAAATACAACTGACAAACTTTAAGATACTTGTACAAAGGCGGACTTATCCCTTTAAGGGATCTATACCAGTCAACCTTTGAGTGGATGAGAGGAGAGGAGCAATACGTTAGGGTACGACAAAAAGTAAAAAAGAAGAAAGGAACTTGTTATCCATACTATCCATACTAATATTATAAATGCGAAAGTAACTCTGTCTGTCTGTCTGTCTGTCTGTCTGTCTGTCTATCTGTTACGCTTTCACGCAAAAACCGCAGTACCGATTTGGATGAAATTTGGTACATAGATATAATAGACCATGGGAAAGAACATAGGCTATCTTTTATTGCGAAAAAGAGGCTTTAAGGGGTTGAAATGGGGGGTTAAAGTTTATATGGTGGAAGTTCGTCGCTGTCGGAAATAAAACCATGAAACTTGGCATTTAGGCAGTTAATCCATACTTTATATCCATACTTCCATACTATATACTATATACTATATATACTATAATATTACTATATTACTTTACTATAATATTATAAATGCGAAAGTAACTCTGTCTGTCTGTCTGTCTGTCTGTCTGTTACGCTTTCACGCAAAAACCGCAGTACCGATTTGGATGAAATTTGGTACATAGATATAATAGACCATGGGAAAGAACATAGGCTATCTTTTATTGCGAAAAAGAGGCTTTAAGGGGTTGAAATGGGGGGTTAAAGTTTATATGGTGAAGTTCGTCGCTGTCGGAAATAAAACCATGAAACTGGCATTTAGGCACTTAATAAAAAATAAGTCGGTGTGTGTTAGCTTTTTTGAAAATTCGACGAATGAGGGGATGAAATAGGGGATGAAAGCTCATATGGTAGGTCGTCATTATCGAAGACAATTCGATGTTTCTTTATGAAACTTGGCATTTGGGCACGTGATAAGAGATAAATAATTGTTCACGCGTTTTTAAATTCTTCCTGTGTGGGGGTGAAATAGGGGATGAAAGTTTATACATGTAAGATCGTCATTTTTGAAGATAAATCGATGGTTCTTTATGAAACTTGGCATTTGGACACGTGATAAGAGACAAATAGATATATTTTCGAGCATTTTTTTAAATTCGTCCTGTGTGGGGGTGAAATAGGGGGTGAAACTTTATATGAAGGTCGACATTGTAGAAGATAAATCGATGGTTCTTTATGAAACTTGGCATTTGGGCACTTTGAAAAATAAAAAAGATATTTGTTCAAGGGTTTTTGAAAATATTACCTACCTGCGAGGGGATGAAATAGGATGAAAATTTATATGGAACGTCGACATTATCACAGATAAATCGATGAATCTTTGTGTTTAGGTATTCGATAAAAACAAAAAAAAACCTGTTAAAATCGACTCGGACTCGCGCACCAAGGGTTCCGTGCATAGGTATTTATGAATATCCAGTGTTAGCAGAGCTTATTCTAAGCTCATAAGCAAAATGTACGCAATGTGGGGTCATTTTAAATGACTAATTGACATAGACAGTCAGACATGAAAAATTATGATTTTCAGATTTTTCTTACTTATTTTGCTATAGGGAATAAAATTTGCTATAAGTAAGAGCTTCCTTTATACAATATTTCAAGTTTCTAGGACAGCCGGAAGTACCCTATAACTTTTTTTCATAGCTTCCGGGACGTTTAGGGTTTTAATTTCAACTCGATACATACCTACTCCGTACGTTTACGGGATAAAGGGTCTTGACAGACAGACGGACGGACGGACAGCAAAGTCAACCCTAAAAAAACATTTGTGCCGGCTCTTTTCAAATTTCGAAATTTTTCATACCTACTTGAAAATATGGGGATGAAAGTTCGTAACGAATTCCAAACAAATTTACTATAAGTATATTTATCGGAAATATGTGTAGCTATGCTTAGTAAGAATGCCGTCTTAATTATAATCCTACCCTCCTAACTTACAATACAGGACGTAAGATGTCAAGAGCTCACTATGAAGAATTAGTCCTTTTGTTGGCAGGGTAGAATACTTATGTTTTACCAAAGAATGGAAGAACAAAAAAAAAATAGTTTAGATATAAAGCAATGTATTAAAATAGGTTATTTTCAGTAAACCGTAGAAGTTTCTATCTGCTATTATTGACAGAATAGGTTACCCTATATAAATTAAATACTTTCCAATGTTATATTAAATATAATGACCCGGATAACTCACGTCTTAAATCGAGTTTAGCTCGACATGTTTCGGGCTAATCCGTAGCCCTTCGTCTTCGGAGCAACGCGACTCAGCGGCTGCTGCAACACGCGCACACCCCGCGCACACGCGGGTCATTATATTTAATATGAGTGAGTCTCACGGTAGTTTCATGTTCAAAATTGCAAAACTTTCCAATGTTACTATTCCACGCGGACGAAGTCGCGGGCAAAAGCTAGTCTTATAATATACTTTGACCTTTGACCATTGGGCTTTAAATTCAAGGTTCGATTCTAATCGCATAATAAAGCTACTTTTTTTTTGTAACATTTTGAAATAACTTGAATTTAGATAATTTATTCATTCATAAAGTTTAATCGTTAAATCAGTGTATCGGACATGGCGGTGTTATCGCTGTCTTTTGGTATGGGGCATTTGAATAATTTTTGTAATTTATTTGACATCTCTTAGATCAAAAAATTGACAATATGCTGTCAACTTTGTGTTAAAATATATCTCATACATTGAAAATTACATTTAATCTGTTTAAAAAAATGAACAATGATCATATTTAAAAAAAGTAGCACAACAAAATTGATTCAGTTATGTGAGTAGAATCGAACTTTGGATTTAAAGCCTCATTGTCCTTGTCCCTGTACGTTAAGGTATAAATATTAAATATTTTAACTAGCTTTAGCTCGCGACTTCGTCTGTGAAGAATTTATTTATCCATTCCATTAGTCTCGAACTAACACCATGCCAAATTTCATTTAAAACGGTTCAGCGGTTTAAGTTTGAAGAGGTAACAGATAGACAGAGCTATTTTCACGTTTATGATATTAGTAAGGAAGTAAGGATTGAAAAATATTACGATTATTAGTCACACAGGAACAGTCTGACTAGTTTCGATATTTTCGGAAGGTCTTTATGAAGACGTACGCGCTGTGGCAACACCAGAGAGTGAAGTGAAATACTGCTTCAGCAGGGCTACTACGAAAATCGAAGTTCGTATCGTACCATCCCTGTCACTCTGTATTAAATAATATAAGTATAGGCGGGACGGTACGATAAGAACTTCGATTTTCGAATTTCGTAGTAGCCCTACGAGCCGTTAGAGTATCCTCTACACGGAGCAGAGGCGTATGTAAAGATTTGGCGCTCCGTGCAGTTACTATTGCTACCCCATGACGGACTAAATAGTCGGACTGTTTATGTCTTAATAATCATGAGGTATCCAACACGGCACCGCAACCTTCTCAAACCACTAGCAATTCAGTCATCATCTATCAAAAGTCTAGTATTCGTATTTGATGGAGTCAAATAGTGGTGAAATAATAAAAAATCCGCAAGTTGAAAAGGAGACAATAATTTTTAATGCAACAGCTAGAGTTACAGAGGTAGCAGTGAAAAAAGAACAGTCAGAGGCGCTTATTCCAATACACGCCATAGCAATCTTGCACATGCAGAGATTGCTTGCTAATAAATTTGACAGGCACTCCGACTGCATATTAATAAAACTAAATTTAAAACTTTAACAGTATTCTTAAAGAAAAATTTAAACATAAAACGTTGTCTTATCCACACTTCGTTCGTCGCACCGCAAACGAGCAATCAGCGAGCGATCGCCAACACGACAATACCCTCTGATTCCAAATTCAATTTGCACCAATCAGCGAGCGGCGTCTTCCCGCCTTCCGCGTCGCCGGCGGCCGTGTTAGCTTTTTAAAATTGGCGCGCTTTTTTGCGGTTGTGTTGGTACTGGTAGTTTCATTTTTTTTTATTGGCTGCTTTATGTGTTGTCTGTGGATGGGAATTGAAAAAGAAATATTGGCGCCACTTTGAGTGATTATGTGATTATAAAATGAAATTGATGATGATATACAATGATAACTGCATGCATGACGATTTTGGCTACGAAGGCGTAGTTTTACGCCTCTCCTCGCGCGCTAAACTAGTTTCTTACAGCTAAAAAATATATTATATACGTACGAAAGTATTTGTGTAACTAAACTACATTGTGGCGAGGAGAAGTATCATCGGTTTTTTCCGTTTACATAGCTCCGTCTTAACTTTTTATCAGATCTGATGCAATGACAGGACTTTATACCTACCATGTGATAACAAAATGTATGAAATTGTACGAATCTTTTTTTTTATTTTTTTATTCTACTGGATGGTAAACGAGCAAGTGGTCTTCTGATGGTAAGAGATCACCACCGCTCATAAAAATCTGCAACACCAGGGGTATTGCAGATGCGTTGCCGACCTAGAGGCCTAAGATGGGATACCTCAAGTGCCAGTAATTTCACCGGCTGTCTTACTCTCCACGCCGAAACACAACAGTGCAAGCACTGCAGCTTCACGGCAGATTAGCGAGCAAGATGGTGGTAGCAATCCAGGCGGGCCTTGCACAAGGTCCTACCACCTGCATCTTCTTGTATTTATAACACAACCGACATTCTTTTCAACAATCATGGCTTTCATTATGCTTCATATAATTTTAAATGTTTATTTTCCCAGATATTTCGATATTCAAACTTCAATTTTACAGCGAATCTTTAGTTTGAATATTAGGATAGTTATTAAAAAAAAAACTGTCATCGGAACGTCAAACATAAAAGCGCGGGAAAGCCGAAAGCATCATGGCCGCGGGTTGTTACGAAATCAAATATCAAATATTGATACTCCGTTCCGTGCTCTGTTTGAGGTGCCGGATACTATTTGCAGATTCACTCGGAATAGCGCAGTTTTTGACGATCTGTCACTTTATTTGGTGAATTAAATTGAAAAACGATTTATTTTAGCGTTTAATATTAAATGGTCGTGTGATTGACTAAAGCTTACGAGGTTGTTATTGCGGGAGTCAAATTAAGGACCATTTATTATTAATTATTATATGTATATTAAGAAAAACTTTATTGTTAATTAATTTTAATCAATCTCCTATAGTGCTACATTTCATTTATTTTTCTCTCATATTTTACTTATTAAACACCAATAAATAAATACAGACCATTCTTCAGACCTGTCAAACTATTGAGACCTTTATTTTTGCCCAAATTTATCAATTAAAAAATTACAATACAATTTCGCTCTCTTACTTTTATTAATGTAGTAGTGCAAGTTACTTTGTCGAAAGGCAAATAACCTAATCATTCAATTTAAGGTAATTTGGACTCTAACGAGTGGGTATAAGGGTGTGATCGTGCGTAATGTTCTTGGTTCTGGTGCAGTGTTGGGCAATCCGACGCTTGTATAAACAAAAGGCATCAATCTCATCTCGCCACGCCCCTTGACGTATTCATAGTGTGAACACACAGTAAAAGATAACCTCCTACCATCGTCAAAATGCAAATGTTATAAGATTACCTATGTTAGCATTATATTCAATGCCAATCTGGTCAAAATGGTCCAAAAATTTATGCGTCTGGACTGTAGGTACGTAAATGGGCACTGACAAAGGTCATTAAAATTACCAAGTTACTCCTAAAGTCCTTCATCAAGTTTCACTTATTACTACATATATTTTGAAATACCTGAAGAGTCTAGAGTATAATTTAATATCTGGAAAATTTAAATAATATCTAAGTATCAACATCGTTAAATCAGTGTACAGCAAGTGTTGTCAGCATATTTTTTTTTAATTTGCCGCAGTTTCTTCGTGGCAGCTTTCGTTGGCCAAAGTCTATTGCCACCAACATGGATGTGGATCAACTATGAAAATGTGAATTCTCCATTTTTTTGTTAGTTATCCAAATTTCGATGTCATCCAGTATCGTTAGTAGCTAATAGTAATTTTCATACCACTACCCAAAGCAAAAGTTATGTAAGTACCTACTAGCGTTACTGTGACTCCGGCTGAAAAGAATTAGTTTATCTCTGTCCCTCGGGAACTATGCGATTTTCCAGACTAAAAACTGTTTTAAGTCTCAAAATATTTTCACACCAAAATTCACCATGGTGAACGGTTGTGTTGCTCTGATGATGAACTCGGCTTGAGTTCGATATGCGTCAGCGTAGCGTGGTGGTGGTGATAGTTGGGCTTGTGTGATGTACGTGTGTTCTAACAGTGTCGAGGCAGAGGAGCTGCATGAACACACATTTGTTGCAAAGAAATAGCTTGTAAGGTCGAGTGAGCAAAGTAATTGTTAATAGTTCATTTAAGTGGAGGAAGGCGAGTTTCAGGCAGGAAAACACATATCTGTCGTATAGACGTATACCTATATATACGTAGCTGTCTTACACGTGTAGTCGCGGAGTATCATAAGCTTGTAGTTCATTGACATAGACCTCCGCAAAGTAACGCCAGAATCAACCTATATCGTTTTTTCTAAAACCATATTTTCCTTTTCCTAAAAAGTGAGGTCTTTGCTATACATACGGACAAGTGTCGGAGTGAGAGCACGCCGTCTCGCTCTGCCAACAAGTGAGGAATACCAACGAGGTTTTTGAGACTTCACCGCGCCCCACCACTTGTGTAGGGTGACCGTGCGTTGTGATAAAATTGGACTATCCTGTTTGAAAATTATTTTTAAAACATAAAGAAGAAGAATGTTATTTCCCAATCCGCACTGGGCCCGTATTAGAACTATGGCCCAATATTCGGGGTTTAAAATGTAAAAAAATATAATTCAGCCATTTTGCAAAATTAGCAAGGAAGTCAATTCACGTCATCATCATCATACCAGCCTATATACGCCCACACGCGTCCCACTGGCTTCTGTGCACTGAGGACTTAAGCGAGCTTGCCTTCGGAATCCAGAAGCTTAATGGTCACTTGACCTTAAATATATACTTCATAATCAAATTATATTTATTTTATGACATTCTTCTTCTTCTTAGCAGGGTAATTAAAAAAAAATCCGTGGTGGCCTAGTGGTTTGACCTATCGCCTCTCAAACAGAGGGTCGTGGGTTCAAACCCCGGCTCGCACCTCTGAGTTTTTCGAAATTCATGTGCGGAATTACATTTGAAATTTACCACGAGCTTTGCGGTGAAGGAAAACATCGTGAGGAAACCTGCACAAATCTGCGAAGCAATTCAATGGTATGTGTGAAGTTCCCAATCCGCACTGGGCCCGCGTGGGGAACTATGGCCCAAGCCCTCTTGTTCTGAGAGGAGGCCTGTGCCAGCAGTGGGACGTATATAGGCTGGATGATGATTCTTCTTCTTCTTAGCAGGGTAATTACATTCCATTTGGATGTATTTTGGTATACAGTATATAGAGTGGTAAAGGTAAGCAATATATAGTAGTTTCAGAGAGTTATGGAGTTTCAGATGCAGATATACTGCCCTTATTTATCTGGTAGTTTCGCTTCATACCCACCCTCCTTCTAATTTACGGTGTAAGCGATACGTTAGCAGCAACTTTGACGCAAACAATAGTTACAGTGTCTAGATCAATAGCGGTTGTAGCACTAGCTGTTTCTCGCGTATTCGTCTGCTCGTGTCACTTTTGCGGGATATAAATTAGGCTTTGGTATATAATGCCAAAGCAGAGCCGGTGGCCGAGTGGTTTGACCTATGGCCTGCAGAGGACCGTGGGCTCAAACCCTGGCTAGCACCTCTGAGTTTTTCGGAATTCATGTGAGAAATTACATTTGAATTTTACCATGAGCTTTACGGTGAAGGAAACCTGCACAACCTGCCAAGCAATTCAATGGTTAGTGTGAAGTTCCGAATCCGCACTGGGCCCACGTGGAAGCTACGGCCCAAGCCCTCTCATTCCAAAACAAGGCCTGTGCCCAGCAGTGGGACGTATATAGGCTGGGATGATGATGATAGGTAATGCCTCCAGAATTGAGAACACGCGCATAAGAAAATGGCTTTTCTTCATGTAGCTGTGTGTGTAATCATTCACTTCAACTCTCGTGGCACTGCCTATAATCTGGAACAGAGTAGCATTTAGTATGTAAATAAAAAAACCGGCCAAGAGCATGTCGGACACGCCAAGATAGGGTCCGTAGCCATAACGAAAAAAATCAAGTAACAGTCTTAAAATCTATTACCAGAAAAAGAACGTATCTTCACGGCACTTACATCCTTTTGTTGAAAAGCGCAGTTTTTCGGCAATAACTCAAAAACGGTATATCCGATCATGTTGAAACCAATTTTCGCTGAAATTACTTATTAAGCGTTGCCTTTCCATATTTTTTGGACAAACGGTTTACAAGATAGAGGGGGGGGGGGGCACAATTTTTGCTACTTTGGGATTATTTCCGGAAGTTTTTGAAAAACCTTACTATATTTTCAAAAGAGCTGTCGAACTATGTGCCACACGCTGATGCGAGTTAAAACAATTGTTTTCAATGTCTGCTACGTGTATGGAGTGCCTATAAATATTTATTTTTGTAATGTAACTACAAAACTAAATAGCGGCTTTGACAAGACATCTGTACTCCAAATTTCATTGATATACATCTTGTAGTTTTCGAGTAAAATGCCTGTGACATACGGACCCCTTATAGTTTCCCTTATAGTTTCGTCAAGTCCGTCCGTTACGAGTATGCCACGTTAAAACAAAAAAATTAAACTAGATAACCTTTGAAACATGAAAGAATGAATGATGTTTATCGGGATGGTCGAATATTTATCTATTGTTTGGTCGAATAATCGTTAAGGTCATCGAATTTTCAGATAATTATAGAATAATTAAACCAAACCTATTTCAGTAGCCTAAGTGCAAATTCTTTAAAATATTTTCAGTTAAACCTGGCGAAAAATTATATGAAACGACCATTCTATCAAACAACACTTTTATCAAAATATATTCGATGCCTACACGAAAGAACTTATTGAACGAGTTTCTTTAAGTACATACGTTTGAGGCATACGTTCTATTATAAGTTTAACACACTTAGAGTTCTCTTCAGTAGTCTTAGCATACATTGTTTGTTTTGCGGGAATCGAACCCTATAAGTGGTCATTTAGCGAAACCTCTGTATGTTGGTTTAGAAGAGGGGTAAAATAAACAGCCAAATGGATGACTATCTTGAACCGCAAGTAGGTTCTGAGAACAAATGCATACTTCAATGTGAATTTATGTACCTACGATGTTACTTTTTATTTTGACCATGAGTTTTTCGATATAGGAAGGCGTCGTGGGGCAATATGCACTCAAATTGACAACCACAGAATAGGTATCTAATACCTTTTTTATAACTAATTACAGTTACCTAAAATATGACGTTATGGTTGAACGTTTATTATCAATTGTCGGAGGAAAAAACAAAACGCATTTTCAACATATTAACTATATTTCAGTTATTTTTAATTTTCTTTACATAGTTGTCATAATTATGTCAAGTAGGAATGTTTCACTTCACATTATATTTAATAGTATACATAATTTTAGAAACTAGCACAGTTTAGGTTATTTATACAAATATGTACTCTTATTATAAAGTGAATATTTACATATTTAATTATTTTATGGCTACCTTAATTAAAGGAAATTCAGTTTTTTTTTATATTCTCCCCGTTCAGCCCATAGTGCTAAATTTAGTACGAGTGTGTAGGTATTTACGTCAAAGCAATTATCAACTTTTCTTAATCCTTATAATCTATATATATAAAATAATATTATAAATATGGAAGTAACATTGTCTCTCTGCCCGTCTGTTACTAATTTAAGTTTAAACTGCTAAACTGATTCAGACGAATTTGGAGGTGATTCGATATCGTGAACAATAAGACAAATTAGATTGTCAAAATATGATCTGGTTCTTGCGGAGGATAAGTATATGTTAGTTCTTCGGAATTAGTAGCAATTTAAATGAAAAATAAATCATTGAAATTCAGTTATCTTCAAAGCTAAATATTTTAATATGTTCTATTCTACAAATAATACTGATTCAAGAGTGTCTTTATATCCTAATAATTAAATGCAATGACTAGGAATCACTTATTATTAATAACATAATTAATTAGGTACTATAACAAAATAACAACGCAAAAAAAGTAAATGTAAAACGGCTGATTTAGTTATAAAAAATGTAAATTAAATTATTTTAAGGGCACAAAATTTGCATTAAGAAACTCAATAACATGTTTACAAGATGTCGAGTGCTTTTCAGTGGAAAATTAGGGTTTCTTGACAGGTGAAATACTGCTAGATGGCCACTGATAGATGGCGTAAGTGTCAAGAGGTCCGTTTGAGGTTATTGTTTGCTTGCGATTGCTCATTAGTAATTTATAATCGAACATGACACAACGGCAAAGTTGTCACTAGCGCCCACAGGCTTGTCACAGAAACATGTGTTCTTTCTAATAAGTGATGATTTAAAAATCTGTATTTCAGTTTGTATTTTCGATTTGTTATTTTTCATTGATATATCCAATCGATAGAGACTTTACAAATAACAAAGTATTTTTATTGCAAAATTACTTACTTTCTCTCTTTATTTATAATATTTGGTCTGTAAATCAGTTCGTTTGAACAAAAACTTTGAATTTTAAGTTGTTTTCTGTTTCTTATTTGGTAATTTATCTTACGTTCATCCAGTACCAATACCTATTTACAATACTTATTATTAGACATCATTATGTTACAATCACTGTGGTATCTAAGTATTAGGTCTAACAAACTTGTAAAACATAAAACATCTGTTACTATTTTGAACAAAGTTTTCATGCATAATTGTCAACAGAAGGTATAGTTATAAATCTTAACACCTCTAAAAGGAGACGGTCTTACATTGTTATAAATCATTGTCAACACTGCTGAAAGCATAGACAAGGCGGTGGCATATTGTTTTTTTATGTAGAGAAAAAAAATTGCGTTCCGAACCATGAATAATGTGTTTTTATACGAGCTGTTTAAAAATTAATCCGGAATGTTTTGACCTTTGGTTTTGAATGATGGCTTGGATTAGTTTAATATGACTGAATACCCCTATCAAGTTTTTTTAGGTTAGATCTATAAAATTTGGTCACTCCTCTGATACTGTACTTTGGGACATCGGCCAATATAAGTATAGAAACATTAATCAACCAATGAAAATCCTCTGAAAACATTTACAGAAGTATTCGGTTAAACTTAAACAACCACCGCTGTAATATGCCGAATATTTTTATAACACTCGTTAGAACTTAGAATTATTCTACTATTTCTCTGGACGATAGCATGTAACATTAATACTAAAATAAAACAAAAACCGTCGAAACAAACGAAAACCTATTTATTTTCATACCACGTATGCCTAAACATGTCAGCGGATCTCCCGCCATCTTGGTCATGACCAATCCGCGCCGGTTATCCAAATTGGAATTAAAATTTGCCGCTGCTATCGCCCGTTCCCTTTCTAGCGTATAATTCTGTCCCTATCCAACATGGCGGGCGGTTTGACAGCTGTTAGTTCTCCCGCCATTTGGATCTTCTCGGGTTCGGCAGGAGGTTCTTTATTAGGCTGTTTTTTCTCGTCGCTAGGCGCGTGGTCTTTTTTGGTGTCCTGCTGCGCCTTTTTCGATCGTTTCCACTTCATTCTTCGGTTTTGGAACCAGATTTTTACCTGTTGGACAAAAATACTGTAAGAATTTAAATATTTCATAAAATATTTAAGCTTTATTTAAAGGGGGGACAATGTAATTTAAAGACGAAAATGCATCATAGGTTAGATACTTATCCAGAAATAAAATTATTCCGAGTTACTTCTATAGTCAGAATTTACCTACTACGGTCAAGGACTTATTCATGAGTCACCATAGAATCATTTTCACAGTATAACGTCATAGGTGACATCCATTAATTAACAAGGAAAATCGTAATGACTTTTCGTTTG
>NC_133498.1:782731-807876 GCF_025370935.1 Choristoneura fumiferana | reverse complement strand
CAGCGAAGCCGATCCAGCGACCGATCTAAACCACCGAGGCGCAGGACGGCGCGCAATTGCCTCGCCTGCGGAGGCGGCCATCCAACTCCGCGCTGCAAATGGGTCGCGCAGATGGCGGTGAACGAGCGTGGCGGTGGGCACGCGACAACCGGGTCTGCTTCCGGTGCCTCGACCGCAGTCACGCCGCGTCACCTGCCGCGTCGACTGGTGCCGCCACGTGCGCCATCCGCTGTCTGCAACTCCAAAACCGTCGACGATCGCGACCGCGTGCCGCCCCCGGAACGGCCATCAACATCGAAATCGGCGCCGCCTCCGGGTGGGCAGGCGCCGACCGGGACGAACAATCTGTGGCAACAGTGCGCGAGGACAACGACGGGTCCAAAGTGCTTCTAAAAATGTGCCGTGGGCGAGTGAGCCGTTCTGAATCTGTTCGCGAAGAACTACGCGCGAGCCCGCGAGCGGCGGAAGAGGTATTCGACCACGCGCCTGGGTCCTGCCGCACTTCGCGGTGAGGAACGTAATAAGCCCGGCAAGCTGCGCCTGGTGTTTGAAACGCGGCGGAGCCAGAAGCCAGGGCCGCTGTCTCAGTGACTTCCTGCTGGAGGGCCCACCTACTGCAATCAAAGACCGTACTTATCGAAAATTCTGACGTATATTCCCAGCCTTAATTATTCGGCTAATCTACGTATCGGTATTTCACCAGTAGATATTTCTCCTAAATCTTATTTGCCCAAATAACTACGTAGTCAGTCCCTAAAGTTCTGTCACAAATGAAAATAAGGATCAAAACAAAAGTAACCAATCAGTTTTGAATAAATTATATACCATTTTAAAGTACATTTAATAAAAAATTAAAAATTATTTAAAATTATTCAAAATGACTTCCTTTGTTTTAATACAGGCCCTTAATCGGCGCAGCAGTCGTCTATCGCAGCACGCACCATTTTCATGTCTATTTCAGCGACTGCTTTTCTAAATATTACTTCAGGCTCTCCAATTTTTATGGGGTTTAGCACAGACCTTCCCCTCTAAGACCTGCCAAATTTTAAAGTCCAGAGGATTAAGGTCCGGACTGGAGGAAGGCCAATCTTCGTGTTTTATAAATTCGATTTTTGACGGTCAAACCAGGCTTGAGTGGTCTTGGCTTGTGTGCTGGCGCAGAATCCGGCTGGAACACAAAATTATGTCCTGAAAATAGCGTGTTGGGCAAGATCTTTGACATGCTATCAAAACCGTCTCTTGTACACTTTCGCACTGATTTTGACCCCTTTTTTCGCAAAAATGAACCTCAGTTGGCCGTAATAAGATCAGAGAATACTCTTCAGAACTCCTAGCGTACACTCTATCATTCTGTTTATTGTACTTCTCTTCAATATCGAAATATCTTTTCGTCTGTTTCGTCTGGACGCCGAGGACGGCGGCGCGTTCATCCGGTGGGCGCGCGGCGTGCCGGCCATAAGCAGCGCTTACGCCTGAACCGGAGCTACGCGCTCGGCACTACGAGCTCCACGCGTTCGTAGACGCGAGCGAGAGCGCCTACGCCGTAGCGAACTACCTGCAACGACCGACGCCGCATGGGCGGTTACGACGACTTTGGTGGCTGGAACAGCCAAGGTCGCCCCCTGCGGCCACAGCATCCCGCGGATGGAGCTGCAGGCGGCCCTCATCGGGGCCCGCCTGGCGGCTACGATCGTCGCTAAACAGCGACTTCAGTTGGAGCGCGTCGTCCCGGTGGAGCGATTCACGAACGGTGTTGTCGTGGATACGGGACGGACGCCAAACGCTCACGCCATTTGCTCAGCGAGATAGCCGAACTGACCCAGCCCGAGCAGTGGCGCTGGTACCGACCCAAGCGATCCCGGCTGACGGCGCTACGCGAGCGGACAGTACTCCCGAGATCGCCGCCACCGACCGTAGTTCACCAGGACGATTTTCTCGCCCTGCCAGAGAACCAGTGGCCGCAGGAACCTCCGACAATGCGAGAAGCCAGCTTATTGGTGAGTGCAAGCGATAACAGTGCGAGTGGCAAGTCCACCGCGAGTGGACAGCTACCAGAGATTTTGCGATTTTCGAGTTTCGAAAAAACTCATTCGAGCCACCGAACCGCGCTGTAAAAAGCGAACTATCGACTTAGTGCGACGAGAGGAGCACTCTACCAACGGAGGTGCCAGACGAACGACTTCGCCTCCTCCAAAGCGGGGAGAGGCTACCGAAGAGGAGCCCCCTTACGCGCTCGACCCCGTCCTGGAGGACGGCCTGCTGCGGCATGCGCGGCGAATCAACGCGCGCGCCGGTGCCGGGCCTAGAGAAGAGGCCCGGCATTCTTGATGGGCGACACGCCTTTGATCGAGAGGGCGCACCGCGACGCCGCCCACTCATCCAACGAGCGGGTGGTCAATGACCTGCGGCACCGGCTGTGGGTGCTCCATCTGCGCTCCACCGTTAAGAAAGGTGGCGCGCGCTTGCCGCACGTGCGCCTTGCGACGCGCGACAGCCCGACCTCCAGCGATGAGCGACCTGCCGCGGGCTCGGATCGAGCCGCACTGCCGGCCCTTCACCAACTGCGGGGTCGATTATTTCGGCCCCCACCATCGGACGGCGGCACGAGAAGAGATGGGTGGCGCTGTTCACGTGCCTTACGACGCGCGCCGTCCATCTCGAGACGGTGGTCAACCTCTCCACCGACTTCTCCGCCATCATGGCGCTGGCTGCGGCGCTTGGCGGCTCGTCGCGGGTGGCCCGGCTCATGTACAGCGATAACGCTGCATGTTTCCGCGAGGCCGACACCGAGCTGCGCGCCGCCTACACCGAGTGGCTGCCAGCGCTGCGCGACTATGCGCTGCGCCATCGGATCAGACGCCAACCTGCCCCTGTCGCGCGGGGTCATAGAAGCTGTCTTCCCCGGACCGGATGGTGGCGTCCGGAGCGCGGACGTGCGCACGACGGGCGGCGTGTTCCCGGCAGCCAACGACGCGGCTGGCTGTTCTCCCGACTGAAGAAGAAGCCTCCGCTGCGGATGCGGCGGGGGGAATTGTTGCGGACGGCCACACGACGCTGTAGTTTTAAGTAGTTTCTAATTAGATTTGTGGCGTTATCTGGGAAAAGGTACCTAGTTGTCGGTATTGAGTTATTGATATCCCATAATCTACATACATTTAGCTATCGAACCATGTAAAGAAACATGCATGTAGGTTTAATAGATATTTTTAAAAAAATGTTGAAACTCAAAAGCCAGAAAAGGTGATTATGAGAAATTTAATTCAAACTTATACACCCATAAAAGTATGTTGTTGGAAGTTACATAGATAACATGCTATTTGAGGAGTAGATTGTACGGGCTTTCAGGTTTCAAGAACAATTTGTAATTTGGACAACTGTTTCCTATAGTTTACCTTGCTAAAGTGCATAAAGTAAAAAAAAGGTTGATGGATTTTTTACTTAATTTTCTATTTATAGTATATTTCCATTGGATTTTATCGAAGGAAAAAATATTATGCGTAATTGGACATTAAATAAGAACTACTCCGTTTTGAATTAACGTTGTTTAATGTATAAAAAAAATACTTTAACAAAATAACTTTGTGGTTTACAAATGTAATTAAACAGTCAAAATCAACAAACGCTTATATTTAGTACGTCAAAACATAGCCAAATGAGACCAAATCAACTCAACAAATCTTAAAAAACTAGTTTTTTTCAAGTCTCAGAATTCAAGGTGAAGTTTAGTAAAAAGTTGGTACAATCACTATAATATTTTTGAAAAGGTACCTTATCGTCGGTGCAGCGGTGGTAAAATATTTAGTGATATGAAGTGATATCATTTAAAAAGACTAATAACTTACGATTCATTTTAATAGTCTTAATTTAAGAACACTTTTTTAAAACTCTTACCAAAAACCTATAATTTTGTTCTCAACAAACACTAAATGATTAACGTATTTTTGAAAATGTACCTTATTGTCGGACGTAAAATGTTTTAGTGACATAGTTAAAATAAGAATCTAAAAAAATGCTTTTGATTTGTAGTTGTAACTATTAATCGTTATTATTATTATTATAAATCAACCTCTAAAGACCAGCAGGTGGTAGGACCTTGTGTAAGGTCCGCCCGGATTGCTACCACTATCTTGCTCGCAAATCCTGCCGTGAAAACTGCTATTTGCTTGCATTGTTGTGTTTCGGCGTGGAGAGTAAGACAGCCGATGAAATTACTGGCACTTGAGGTATCCCATCTTAGGCCTCTAGGTTGGCAACGCATCTGCAATGCCCTGGTGTTGCAGGTGTCTATGGGCGGTGGTAATCTCTTACCATCAGGTGAGACCCACTTGCTCCTTTGCCATCCAGTCGAATAGAAAAAATGACAAATTGGCGTAAAGCGTCACACTAGCGATTTGCGAAGAGTTGAAAGCGAGGCAAACGTGCAGTGAATTCGCTGCGAGCGTATAACGATTTCGCCGCAAGCAAGCAACGACATCGCCGCGAGCGCGCCACGATGTCGCTGCTGCGAGCGCGTAGCGAGTTCGCTGCTTTAGTGCCAAAAAACGCCATATTGTAGACTTTCGTATAAAATAAAAGGGCGTCTTCGTCGCAGCGAACTCGCAGCGACATCGTTGCGCGCTCGCATCGCTTTTAACTCGCCCGCAAATCGTTAGTGTGATAAGGCCCTAACTGGCTACCTACTTTAATTAAAACGCATTTTATGATGATTCTGATTAACGTTTTTTACGCGCCGACAAGCACCGCACTGGGCCCGCGTGGGAACTACTGCCCAAGCTCTCTCATTCTGAGAGGAAGGCCTGTGCCCAGCAGTGGGACGTATAGGCTGGGATGATGATGATGATGACGCGCCGACAAAGTACCGACGTCCGAAAACGTCTTCTAAACCGATAGCGAGCGCACAGAAAGCATTCAAGAGCGGCACACGCCCAAAATAGGGTTCCGTAGCCTTACGAAAAAAATAAGTAATTTTTTCTAAGGATTTTATATTTTGTACGGAATCTTCCAAATTTAGGTATATTTTATACCTTAGGCTACTATTTACTCATAAACTACTAATAATTCTAAAGCAAACTTAGCCGTTATAGTTTTCCTTTAAAGTTTGACATACTTACTACCATTCTGATTTTTTTTCAAATTTTTCCACCGGTTTAGATTTTAGAGGGGGGGGGGGGGGACGGTCGATTTTTAATGAAAATTTGCACTTTAAAGTTGAATATTTCGCAAACAAACCACTGAATCGAAAAATCGTCTTAGCACACCCCTGATGTTTTAAAGACCTATCTAACGGTACCCCACACTATAGGGTTGGATGAGAATAATAAATCACCCAAACTTTACGTCTATGGGAGGTACCCTATAAACATTTTTTTTAATTTTTTATTGTACTATTTTGTCGGCAGTTTACCTATATATATCCGTGCAAAATTACAGCTTTCTAGCATTATGGTCCTGAGCAAAGCCGCGATGGACAGACAGACAGACATGGCGAAACTATAAGGGTTCCGTTTTGCTAACCATTTTGGCTCGGAACCCTAAAAATCGATTTAAACTTGTGTCTCTGTGAAATTAAAATTTAGCCCTGCTTATTAATAAAGAGTAAAAAAGAAAAAAATATTTTTTTCGACATTTTACTTTGAACGCGATTATCTCGGAAACTAGAACCGACAACAAGGTACCTTTTCCCAGATAATGCCACATTAAGCTTGTCCCAAGCAGCACGACAGGCTGTATAGAAGCTGTATTTTAGTTTTATTGTATTCCACAGGCTATATAGTGAGGCTGTACAAGGGCTGTATAAGCGCTTATACAACCTCTACAAGTAAAAATTGGGCCCTTGTTATACAGCCTTATGCGTTATTATAGCTGTATAGTTGCTGTATAGCTAAAAAATAGGCTGTACTATAGCTGTAGAAGAGCTGTAGTATGATGTTGAAGAAACCATAGGCATATAGTTATTCTCTTATAAGTTTCTTAAAAAGATAATAGTTCTTCATTGGTTTTTTATGAGAATTACAATGTGAAATTTATGAAAACAACCGCTTATTCTTTTTAGTTATGATAATGGTGGGCCGCCAATTTACTGTGAAGTTATAAGTCAAGAATAAATGTTGGACTTTAGGTAGTGATAATTGTAGATTCAACGTGCCGATTTATTTTTACTGGGAAATAGTGCAGTTTTATGGAAAAATATTCACGCGCTCGCGAAATACTGAAGAATTCACGAGGAATATTACCAAAACAAGTAAGTAAGTTTATGGTTTTGAGGTTAGAATCATAAGATTGTTAAATAATACTGTACAACAGGTATCACTTATGATTTATTTATCTGAAAATCATAACTATAACTTCAGCAATACTTACTCAAAATAATGTAAGAAGTCATATTTTCTTTTATTGTTATTTGTTCGAAAATGGCGACAGATTTTATACAGCGTAAAAGATATCTGGAGAGTATTATAGATTCCGTGGTTTTACTACGCACTTTCTGGATTCCATTACACAGCTTTTACCCTTTAATAGCCGTTATAATATAATATTTTATTATATAGGCTGTACATCAGTTTTCAGCAAATAAATTATACAGCCTTTTAGGGTTATGTGTTAAAAATGAAAAACCCTTTAGCATATTTCATATCAATAAGTTTTGCAAACAAGTGACGCTTATTTGAACTATTCTCAACTTAAAATTTCCGTTAAACTTATAAAAATACAAATTAATTTGTTTATTTCGACTTGTATACATGTTTTATCCACGAGTGCGTCTGGGCCATCATGATTGTGTGCGTAGTGTGTACATACACAATCATGGTCTAGACGCACTCGTGCTCATTACAAGCACTTACAACAAGATACCGGCAAACATCTTGAACAAATGGCTTTGCCTGCGCAGAAGCGATTTTTAGGTATCGCTGGGAGGGGGGCGGCGGGCGGTGGTGCGCGGCGGCGGAAGAGTGACGTGTCGATCGCGTGATTGGTAAATCAGTTGACGTTTGTGTCCCGCGCTGCGTCCACGTTCTTTTGCCTGCTATGTACACTGGCGTGCAGTGATACAGTGATTGTTGTAATTTGTTTTGTTGACTGACTGACTGACTTTATTGTTTGTCTTGAATTTGTTGTAGTAGTTGTTTGTTGACTTTATAGTTTTTGTTGAATTTGTTGTTATTATTGTTTGTTGACTTTTTGTTATAACTTTTTTGTTGATTGTTTTATACTTAATGAAAACACCATGCCACGACAAAATAATGTGGTTTTCAAAAGGCAAGCTAGAAAAATGGTGTACGACGTCTATTGCTTTATGATGAAAGACGGAAAGAGTGACATGGAGACAGTGAAGAATACTGCAGATGCTACAAAAACGTCTGTCAGCACTGTCAGACGGATTATCAAGGAAGCGAAGAGCTCTGACTTACTCACTGTGTTTCGCACACTAACAATCTATAAAAATTAAAACTAACTATTTTTAGAAGTAGATTTATCTACGTAAAAAGTATTCTACAGTTTAATTAAATAGTTAGGTACTTTTTTTGCTCGTATGTGTACGGTGCGTAAACTTTCCCCACTCCCTTGTTTAATGCTCAAGAAGTTTGCCGGTATCGTACCTTTACCGAGTGTGTTAGATAAAGACAGCAAGCAGCGTCCGCATCGCAACGAACGCAACGTGATTAGTTTAGTTGAGAGAAAGTTCCAGGGACGCAAGCACGCATTTATTTGTCCTTTTCGCTCGTTCACCGTATCACGGAACTCGTAGGTATAGTCAAAACGAAACAAAAGGAGTTAGATACGTATTAAATAATTTAATACCTATGTGCAGTAGTGTAAGATAGACATAGAAACTAGTGTTTTGTGTTGTGTGCGTATATCTCAAATGTGTTGCACTTTTTTTCAGGAAAATGTCTTTCAAAATAATTGAAACAATTGAAAAAGGCCAAAAACGACTATGCATTGTACCGAGTTTTTGGGAGTCTAATGGTATTTTAAGATGGCCAAGAAAGCGACTAGATGTCAACAAATTAGTCAAGAACGAGAATTCGCGGCCTCTAGACAATTGGTCTACCTCACGTTGCTGTCTAAAAAGACAATTACTACCATCATACGAAGAAGCAACTCAAGAACTAAATCTCATGTTACAAAATAGCGACACCGAAATTGATAATGAGACAGAATTAATCACAACGAACAGTACTAATAATAACTTCAGTTACAACACTTTAGCTGGTCAATTGGTAAGCATGTTTTTTTTAAATATTATTAGCTCATCCCGCATGTATAATTATTGACGTATCTTCTTGGGTTTATAAGTAGTGTATACTAGCATATTAGCATGGGTATCACCGCTGTTGCGCCGCTGCGCTGATTTGAAATCTCCCGTGCTGGCAGTGCTAGCTAGCGTCTCTCACTAGACATGGGTAATCTCAACTCCGCGAAGTGATCTGACTCACTAGATCCAGCTCCGGTGTCGGTACCGAATCCGCTTATTGAATCCGACTCCTTTATTGACTCCGGTTCTTTCGAGCGATTATTAATTTATCTATGGCCGATCCGGCCCGGCTCGGTTCGGTCGGTACCAAGGTCAAGGTACTGAACTGAAGTACCGATTCGTTTCGTCCTTTCGATGTTGAAAAATTCTAAATTGTATTTTTTTAAGAACTATGAGCTACTTTAAGTACCAAGTAGTTTTCTGTTTGTTTCTTTAAAAGCTTGAAAACAGTGTTAAAATGGCAGTGTGTGTTGATATATTCAAAATAAATACATACATACATACGTGCTGGCTTTATAGCGAGCGAGCGATTATTTGTTTTGTAGCAAGCCTGCCTGCCTAGTGATTCGAAACAATATTATGACTGAAAGTCTGTGCCATAAGACCTATTTTTCGCTGCAATTTTTGCTTAATATTTCGTGAAATTAAGCGTCGCCCGCTCCGGTCATATTATATTGTGTTTTAATTCTATCTCATTTCTTTCTATTATAACCGAGCGAGTAGACCGAGTACCGACGTAGGTACCAGCTCACTCAGCGCCAGGGCTTTAAATACCGTTAAAAAGTGGTAACGTTACCAACTGTCAAACCGATTTAACGTTAAATGATCCGTGATCAAGTTTTGTACATAACTATTGACAAATATCTCATTAATTGCTATGCAATAGCTTTTCTGATGTCTTCTAATTCTGTAGCCTTACTTACCTCTCAACCACACACACACACACACACACACACACACACACACACACACACACACACACTCATACACACTCACTCATATATACACACACACACACAATACATGCATTTTTGCTTTATCTCTTCTTCTTTAAACTGATAGCTAAGTTCTTATAAATATGTTTAAAAGCCTTATATTTCACTTTATGTAATCGGCTAATACTAAGTAATTTTTCCTATTGTTAATTTATTTTAAAACCGAA
Source organism: Choristoneura fumiferana (assembly GCF_025370935.1). NCBI lineage: Eukaryota > Metazoa > Arthropoda > Insecta > Lepidoptera > Tortricidae > Choristoneura > Choristoneura fumiferana. Next base: position 798,457 of record NC_133498.1, on the reverse strand, counting down.
TCAGGCCGCCACGTGACAGGCATTGCCTAGTGTGGGGCCGCTGGATATTCATTGAATGTTAATAAGGTGACCTTTAAAAAACAATTTTTATTTTTTATTTTATTTTTAATTAATTTTATATGTGATTTCAGGCATTCAGTCAACCAGAAAAGCCGTCAATTTCATCTACAGCAACGTCAGCAACAACATCCACACCAGTAGTTCCAACATCTGCAGCACAATACGTCATTCAATATGTGGATGAATCTGATGTGGCAGCAACGGTTCCACAGCAAAACACTGATGTAAATGAAATTGAAAATTATCTAAAATTGATTTTAGACAATCAAATTAATATGTCACAAACAATAAATGTTCTAATGGACAACCAGAAAAAAATGTTACATAAACTTGCAAGTCTATCTGTGCAGATAGAATACGAATTTTCCAAGTGTGACAATACCATAAATACAGATGTGATTGCACTGGGTAAATCCAGCAATCCAATCGAAAATGAAGCTTTTGTCATAAAACCAATTGATTCAGTTAAAGAGCTAGAGGAACTGGAATCACGTTTAAGTGACAAGCAGCAAAAAATTCAACTCCTGAAGCAATATTCTTTTATATGTTCACAATCAGATGGAAAAGGTGCAACATGTGCATACAAAATATTAGACATGTTTTTTACTCGTGATTTTTTATGCAAGTGTTCCTGGACAGGAGGCAGTAGAAAGAGTGAGGACATAAAAGTCCCTCTAAAGGCTTTTAAAAATGTCCTCAATTTCTTCCACCAACTAATACGTATCTGGGACCAAACTTATACCGTTGAAAGCAATGAAAACTTTTTCAAAACTGTGCTTAAAAATTCAGTAAAGAGAAAACACAGCAAGAATGAACGAGCATCAACAAAACGTAGGAGAATAAAAAAAGTTAAACTTATTAATCAAAATGAGTCTAACACCAATCAAATTGATAATGTGGTGGTCATAGTAAACGACGCTGCAAATGAAACATTAAACACCAACGAAGATGCTACGAATGAAAGAAAAGAACAAGAGGAAGAGGTCATAGTAGACGTCGCTGCAAATAAAACAATAAACACCAACGAAGATGCTACGAATGAAAGAAAAGAACAAGAGGAAGAGGAGGAGGAGGAATAGAGTATGTTAAAGTAGGACTCTCTCTTCAGAAAAATGAGAACTACACATGGTATAATGTAAATTGCGGATAAATCAATAAGTACTTATAAGAAGTAATTCTACGTTATACTGAACGACTTTCCCATGAAAAAAGCGGAAGTCGTTCAACATAATTAGTAGGATTACTTACCCTGTTTATACGTATTATCCGCGATTGTCGTTACGCCATGTTTAGTTCTTTTTTCCTGATGAGTGATCTCGTTATATAATACAGGGTGTAACGGAAAGGGTGTATCAAGCCGAATAGACACGAATCTACCCATGTTATCGAACAATTTTCCCCAAGGAACATGGGTCGAAATATGAAAAAAATATTTTGTCATTCCATGCTAATTGGGCGCGCAGCTGATCGATTTAGTATGGGGAGCCAAATTTTTTTTTATATTTCGACCCATGTTCCTTGGGCAATAGATTCGTGTCCTTTCGGCTTGATACACCCTTTCCGTTACATCATGTATATTATGTGCCATAATTGTCCAATTTAGTTACCTAGCTTAGTCAGAATTTATAAAAACACGTAATATCGTGACTGTGATTGTTCTTAAGAAAAAACGTACCTAATCTCGTGACTGTGATTGTCTTTAAGAAAACACGTAATATCTTGACAGTGATTGTAGTTTAAGACACAAAATTATGTAACTGTTTTTCTTGTGTATCTAGTAAATAAGTAACTCTTACATTATTTTTAATTACTTAAGATATCCACTGATGGATATTTCTATTATGTTTACGTTACGTTATACTGAACGACTTTCCCATGAAAAAAGCGGAAGTCGTTCAACATAGTTAGTAGGATTACTTACCCCTGTTTATACGTATTATCCGCGATTGTCGTTACGCCATGTTTAGTTCTTTTTTCCTGATGAGTGATCTCGTTATATAATACAGGGTGTAACGGAAAGGGTGTATCAAGCCGAATAGACACGAATCTACCCATGTTATCGAACAATTTTCCCCAAGGAACATGGGTCGAAATATGAAAAAAATATTTTGTCATTCCATGCTAATTGGGCGCGCAGCTGATCGATTTAGTATGGGGAGCCAAATTTTTTTTATATTTCGACCCATGTTCCTTGGGCAATAGATTCGTGTCCTTTCGGCTTGATACACCCTTTCCGTTACATCATGTATATTATGTGCCATAATTGTCCAATTTAGTTACCTAGCTTAGTCAGAATTTATAAAAACACGTAATATCGTGACTGTGATTGTTCTTAAGAAAAAACGTACCTAATCTCGTGACTGTGATTGTCTTTAAGAAAACACGTAATATCTTGACAGTGATTGTAGTTTAAGACACAAAATTATGTAACTGTTTTTCTTGTGTATCTAGTAAATAAGTAACTCTTACATTATTTTTAATTACTTAAGATATCCACTGATGGATATTTCTATTATGTTTACGTAACGTTATACTGAACGACTTTCCCATGAAAAAAGCGGAAGTCGTTCAACATAATTAGTAGGATTACTTACCCCTGTTTATACGTATTATCCGCGATTGTCGTTACGCCATGTTTAGTTCTTTTTCCTGATGAGTGATCTCGTTATATAATACAGGGTGTAACGGAAAGGGTGTATCAAGCCGAATAGACACGAATCTACCCATGTTATCGAACAATTTTCCCCAAGGAACATGGGTCGAAATATGAAAAAAATATTTTGTCATTCCATGCTAATTGGGCGCGCAGCTGATCGATTTAGTATGGGGAGCCAAATTTTTTTTTATATTTCGACCCATGTTCCTTGGGCAATAGATTCGTGTCCTTTCGGCTTGATACACCCTTTCCGTTACATCATGTATATTATGTGCCATAATTGTCCAATTTAGTTACCTAGCTTAGTCAGAATTTATAAAAACACGTAATATCGTGACTGTGATTGTTCTTAAGAAAAAACGTACCTAATCTCGTAATTTGACGACGGAATGTTAAATTTTTTGAAAAATCATCATTATTATTTGAACTTGCACTGCTGCATGAATCTAAATCACTATCAAGTTCCGGAGGCTTTTCTAAATCCTCACTTTTATTAATCGTATGCCGTTTTTGCTACGGAACCTTCATTAGACGTTGACTGAACTCGCGCTTGACTATCGATTGTTCGATCAATGAATTTGTTATTTTCAATGTCTTCACATGACGGCTCAGTATCACTGGTTTTGTTTGGTTGATAATTAGTAATATTTTCATATTCTCTTTTAATTTTCCTTTTTACTCCACCACATGTTTTTCTTTTTTTCCACATATTTCTATTCACCAGCACACAACGTTTTTTACAAATCAAGGACAACTGTCAGTAATACAGATTAAAGCTGTATTACAGAATTCATTTATTATTATAGTTCTATAAAATCATATTTGACAGAAGTTATGAAACTATTACACTGACAAGAGTGTACAGTTACGCATTAATAATAAGCTTTAGAAAGTAGTTTTAATATACCATTATACAGAAACAAGTATAAAGTGATACCATTTTATAACTTATAGCTGTAGTAAGTAAGTGATCACATGCAAAATACAGCCTCTATGCAGCTTGAAGGATAACATTAGATTGAAGTGTCAAAAAATGCATAGGGTTTTAAAGTGGAGTTCAAATATTCTTTTAAAGCTTTAAGTTTACACGGAGTATTTTATAAAAACTTAGTACAGCTTTAGCTGTATAATAACGGTTTAATCACTTTTATAAGTAAATAATCTTTTCTTGACACCTTTATGGATCACCAGTAGAACTCTAAGTTATAATAGTGCTGTATATTTGATGTCGGCAACGCTTGCGTGCTGCTTGGGCATGTTCAACTGCTGACTTTTGGAGGTATTCTATTTTTGGCTACACGTACAGTGAGCTCTATACCGTCCCCATCGCTTATTACCTGATAATACTCATCACTGCTCCAAGATTGTTTAAGAGTGGTTTCTGCTTTCACCTGACGTTTTTTTGCGTGACGGCGGCTCCGCTTTTCCCCAAGCAAAGTGGGGGCCTTTACAACAGCCTCTCTCACCAACTCCATTTTAAACATCAGCATTTCACCATTTATACACAGCGGTAAATCGACAGCCTCATCCTGATTCACACGAATAATGGTAGGTGGGGTTGCATTAGCAGTTGTACCTTTTTTACCAACGTAAAAGTTACGTACCACTCCATTTTTGGGCTGGGGGATGTGTTATTTCCCTCCAATACAAAATTCTTTTTATATTCCACAAAGCCGATGCGCATGATGGGAAATAATGTTCTTTAAATGGTGATACTGTTACATTTTTCCAGTCACTATTATTGGCCGATTGTAACTGCAGTAAAACCGTCAGAGACAACAAATTGGAAATATACATTTTAATGTTGAAAACTAGTGTTAATCACTCAACAGAGAGAAATATAATGATTAAATATGAAACTATATTTATAATGAAACCTAGAAATATCATTCAACCCACACACCATACATCCGGCACTATTGCAATAATGCAGAGCTGCATCCCTTCTAGATTTGCAATTAAGTACTTAGTAGTGACCTATTCCCTTTATCTCACGCTGGCAATAATATAATTATCGCATTCGTCAACCGTTAAATATTATTCAATTACAAACTTTTCATACGTTCGGGAAAATAAAAATCTCCATACCAAACACCATTTACCAACTCCCTCCCCCTCCCCTATCCTCAACTGTTAAATTCAACAACCATCACCCCCGCCCCCGCCCCTCTACAGCCCCCTCTACAGCCCCCTCTACAGCCACCCTCAACTGTTAAATTTCAACAAACACCCCCTCCCCCGCAACTGTTAAATTCAACAACCATCATCCACGCCCCTCAACATCGCCCTAGAAAACGTACTCGCGACACCCTCATATACCTACTGCACAAAACGTTTTACAAACTTAAATCGCTTTTTGCGGTTGGTAAAACGTTATCTTATCACACCCCCCATACTACGCCCATACATTTCATATACCACACACATTTTTACCAACCGCAAATAAAAGTGGTCTAGAATCCCCAATAATATACTACTAGCATTCCCCTATCCGTCACCTGGGGACGCGTCGTCTAGGGAATCAGGCTAACCCTATATTTTTTACAAACTAAGCAATAATAATTGGATTGAAATAGGTACATGAAATCACCAGTAAACAAAAAAACAACAAAAGGAACCTGAACCTTACCTGACCTTAAACCTAATCTGAACTAAATATACCTACATCTGATAATAATAAAATAATATCTAAATATAATACAGATTTAAATTACTAAATCTCCCTTCCTCTTCGGATTCTAAATCCGAATCAGATCCTCTGGATAGATAAGTCCCTGTTCTATGTATGCAACACGAGCTTTTTCTTTGTCCTCGTCTCCCAATTCTTCATTAGACGAAGATTCTATAAGTATCGCAGTCTTCGTCTTCATTCGTTGACTCTGCTTCATCATCCTAAAACAAAAAAGTACCTAGAATAGACTAAAACTGATTAACAAGTATATACAAACTTCATTTGTAAGAGATTCTTCAATGTCAAGTTTGAGTTTCTTAGCCATTTTTCCAGTGATGTAACTTCTCTGGCTGCCCGAGTCTAGCAACACACGGCAGGATTCGCTATGAGGTTCATCTTTCTCCCTTCTGGCTTCAACTATCGCCGTTTGAAGAAGCGTTCGGTCCGGTGTATTAGTGTGCATTGCACCTGTGGGTGTCCTTCCCCCCATAGGGATTCTTTTTGGGCACAACGCGCGATGTGACCTTTTTGCATGCATGCATAACAATGCCCCTTCAACATTGCCTTTCTTTCTTTTATAGTTTTATATTTAGTACCTACATTGGTCTGTATAGTGACTTTCTTTGCAAAATTTACAAGAATAAATAAGTATTATTATAATGTTTTAAACTTTCGTTTGTGATTTTCGCTCTTCAACTGCTACCACAAACGGGACCCATCACGCCAACAACGAGCAACAACCGCCTCGACGCCCTAACTACACCACAGTGGCTGCGGCCACGAGCAGACCCTAGTGTAGGGTATCATGTCTTGAGTGCCGGTACTAGTTGTAATCAAGGGCGGGTAGCTCCAAGGAATTGCGATGCTAAGCAGACACGATACCCTACACATCAGTCTACCCGCGACCACAGCCACCGCAACCAGCATGACAAGTCTCGACCGTGGTAGCGGTAGCAGTCAAAAATAGCCTTTACTAAAAATGTCTACCCTTTTGTTTTATCGTCGTCATCGTTTTGTTTATTACATAGGCTCTTAAGCGTCGTTTCCAATCGACTATATAAAGCCCGTTTTAGGGCCTAGAGATTTGAATGTTACTCTCAGCATGCCATTAGTTCCTGGGCTCGGTAGGGGCCACTCCTCAGTACCTTCTTAAAAAAATACTTTTAACCACTTTTGTATTGACTTCGCTGTGTGATGGTGCCGAATCTTGATGGAAAACCCAATCCCTGCCAGCAAATAGAAGCGCAGATAGGGGTTTTAGAACCCTCGGGACATCGTTTTGATAATTTCGTGCCTAGACTTTGACCGCCTGTTGACAAAATGGAGTAGAGTATGTAACGTCTCACGGAATGTTCTTTGACAGCAAATATTTTGTCGCCGTGAACAAAATTTTTCTATAATCGTATTTCTTGAGCAGCATACTTAATCGATGGAGCCGTAGTCCATAGGTCTCTCTGGACCTCGTCCCTCAAGCGGTAATTGGGACGACCAACCGATTCTACGACCGCTTGGTCGGTCGAAGTACGCTCTTCACGGCTCGATCCACTCACCGGTTCCAAGTCACCGGTCTGGTCTGGACACTTTGTCTCTCCAATAAATAATGTTGGGTTTTTTTTTTCTCACCTTCGCTTTCATCTTCTCCCTGAGTCGGTCCCAGAATCTTCGGTGGAATTTTCCGTTCTGTCCCTAACTGCAAACGGTTAACGCCATCGTTTCTTTTACTATTATACGCTTTTAATTTAAGATTGTATTTCAGTTTTCCATTTACTGATATAGGTGAAATACCAGTGTGGAGCCATATTCTTCTGCGTGCGATAAGTACAGATTTCGATGAAGTCGTTCTCTACTCAATTTTGTGTTCGCAGGAGTCCTTACAGATCTCGGACGGCCAGTTCTTGGATCTGATAGTCGTTTGAGTATGTCTGTACCTTTTTATCTTATCTTTCTCATCTATCTTATCTTACCTTCTTTATTTTTAGCATCGAAATTGCGACAAGCTCCAAAACTTTATATTTTATTAAAAATTTCGCCAAAAAAAAAAAGGTACGCACCGTCACTTGACGTGAGCGCCAAGCTTGTGTGGACAGGTCGCCACTGTGAGAGCCTTTATTTAATATAATGTTTTTTTTTATGTTGGCAACTGCATACTGTATTGCTATAAAAAAACGAGATAATGGATGAAAGGGTAGTTGGAAAAAAGAAATACATATACACACATACAAACTTGTTATCCGAATTATCATTAGAACCCACCGATTGGATAAATTACTTAAGGGTGGATTAACAAACTTATATCAAGTTACTGCAACTCGTAACGCCAATAATAAAAAAACAAAATACTAATATGAGACAAGCGATAAGTCCCCATGAGAAGCTATGTGCTTCTCTTCGCTTTTTAGCTTCAGGAATGATGAAAATCTGAATTTTTCAGCTATAATTTCTGCACAACGAACTGGAATCATTATTCCTGAAACTTGCAAGGCAATTTCAAACTGTTTTGAAAGATTATATGAAGGTAAGCAAATGCTACTATTTGTATTTTGTACCGTTTTTTTATTATATAAGTATATCATAAAAGAAAAAAAGAAGAATGTCTGTCTGTATGTCTATTATATTATACCTTATACAGTGGTGGTCATGTAATTAAGAACGATTTGAAGTTTCAGATTATTTTTAACTAAATCATGTCATGTGTAGTCGTGGTTCCTTCTTAGAAGTAACTAGTTACGTTATGAAATAGCCACATGAATAGAGCAAAAGGGATTAAGAATAAAGAATAAAATTGCTGTCATTTTTTTACAAATTTTGTTTTTATTCTCTTTAGTAACAAATTCAAATAGTAATGAAGCTGGACAAATAATTAAGAACGATTTATTGAACTGTTCGAAAGTTTTTTATTTGAAACTTAGATTAACTAAATCACACTAACGTGAAGTTTGTACAGAAAAAAAAGCTATGTAAATACATTTTAACTAAAATTAATAGTTAGTAGCATGTCCACGCCTTTTTATTACTGCCTTACACAAGCGAGGCATTGAATATCAATTTTTGACATTTCGCGAGAGATAGAGTTCCATTCTTCTAAGAATACGTCATACAGTACTCTTAAATTGCCACACTGTCGATTTGAAACCTTTTTCTTGACTTCGCACCAAAGATGCTCTATTGGGTTAAGATCGGGGCTGTTGGCTGGCCAATCTAAGACAGAAACTGATTGCGATGTGAGGAATTCCTTAACGGTACGTACAGTATGCTTGGGATCATTGTCGTGCTGGAATGTCCAAATAACCGGAAGCACGCCTTCAGCATATGGTAACATTGTTTCTTCCAGTATATTTTTGTATTGAAATTGATCTATGTTTCCTTCTATCAGCCTAACAGGTCCAACACCATGTCAAACATCCCCAAATTTTCACATTTCCCCCGCCATGCTTTAAAGTCATTTTTGTGTACTTTGGGTCGAATGCTTTATTTGGAGGCCGTCTTATATATCGTTTGCCATCAGAACATACCCTATCTATTTTTGTCTCGTCAGAAAAAAGAACGTTTTTCCACTGTCTGACTGTTCAGTTTTCATATCTTCTTGCAAATGCAAGCCGGGCTTGCCTTTGACACCGTTTCAACATAGGCACCTTCCTTGTTATCCTTCCGTGCAACTTTTCTTCTACCAAACGCCTTCGAATAGTGCGTGCCGAGATTGCTGAAGGGTTGTTTTCGCCAAAATATTCTTTTCTCAACTCATTAGACCCTTTAAAAGGATTTTGTTTTGCCAAACGAACGATATTTCGATCATCTCGACGAGATGACTTTCTTGTCTAGGTACAGTCACGTCTAAAAGTATGTATACACAAAAAAATTTGAAAAAATATGTAGCCACACATTTTCATCATAAATATGTATCTATTACTGACACCAAAAAATTGTATTCATTAAACTGTTTCAGTATTATGTAATCACAAAATGCTTCAGAAAGTTGCATACTTAAATAAATTTCATTTAAATGTATCCACCTCGTAGGCAAAAATAAGTATACATGAATGGGTTCCATATACATATAACCACACCAATTTGGCAAATATTTGTATACGCCGTTTGATTCATAAATATGTATCAGACTGCCAACAACAAACCTTGTCTGACTGGCATAGAATCGTAAGTTGTATATTAAACTGATTTACAACTCACGAAAACAGTGCGGACTTGTCACTGCATACGTCTATCTCACGATTATTCTATGACGCACTTGACAGTCCTTAGATTGAATTGACTTGTAAATATTGAGTATTTCAGTTCAGGGTCATTCTCAGAAAGGTGCACTAAGCATTTTTTTGTTTTTATTTTAATTATATTGTTAATTGTTAGTGGTAGAGCCGCACTGTAGCCAGTTCTTGGTTGCAGTACGAATGGGCAGGCTCGACCGGGGTAGTACATACCACACTCTCACAGAATATCGACGTGAAGCAGGAGCTGGCTAGTCCTGCTACTGTGTTTCGTACGATGAGTGAGAAGATCTATAAAGCAGGAACTAGCACATAATTTACAAAATAAAAATATGGGTTGAAGTTCTTCTTGTTCGTAAATGTCATTATCGTCCAAAAATGCATTATAAAAGCACTTAGTGCATATTCCAATAAACAATACAATTTCTTTTTCAAAGTTTAACATAAATGTTAAGTGTTCAAGTACATCCAGGAAACATCTCGTAATACGAGTACATTTGGCAGAGGCAGCTCAAAAATCTTTGTTTTCCATGTTTTGATAAGGTTCCGTGATATATCTTGGGTATCATCGATTACGATAGCTGTAATTTTTTTAAAACACAATGAATATAAAGAATTGACAACAAGAGACATCATTTGCACTTGTCCACACTTCCAACACTTCACATTAAAGTGAATAGATAAAGATGTATAGACTAAAGATAGAAAACACTACCTATTTGTAACTTCAGATAGGTTATATATTATAAAAGAAAGTCACTGGCTTCATGGGAAGAACTTCATTTTAAAATCAATTACTTACATATACTTATACTGTCAAGTGCAAGATCGCCATTCTGTCATCGTCATTCAGAAGCTGTCTTCTATATTAAAATTACAATGATTAAAGATTGCAAATTAAAGATGCTTCAGTGGATCTGTCCTCAGTGGATGACCCGAACAACTTGATCGCTTTGGCTTAGTCGATATTAATGAACCACTCTGGACGTTTTCAAGTATTTGGTGATCTTGATGGTGTATAAAAAATTAAATATATCCATACCAAATTTCATCCAGCTCACTCAGTCAGTTCATCCCCCATTTCTCTCCTTAAGGGTTGCTTTTGGAGATAAAAACTAAGTACCCTATTTCAGCCCCTTGACAGTCGAAACCAGTCGGTTTTCGACGTGATACCGGAACAGACAGAGTTACTTTCAATTCATCACTCCATAGTATAAAACAAAGTCGCTTTTTTGTCTGTACGCTTAGGATCTTTCAAACTACGCAACGGATTTTGATGCGGTTTTCACATAATATAGTGTGATTCACGGTGTCTATGGTATACCGTAACCGTGTTGTGCCGGAACGGGTCACCAGTATATAATATTATTTTAATGGAGTATGGATTCGTATAGTATGTATGTCCCTGCCCGCATGCAGGTTACGAAAGAGACAGACATGTAATCTTAACAAAACAGTAATTCTTCAAAACGAATCAAAATATCAAATCGTGTTTACATATTTATGAAACAAACGGCGTATACAATATTTGCCAATTGTTGTGGTTATATGTATTATGGAACCCATTCATGTATACTTATTTTTGCCTACGAGGTTGGATACATTTAAATGGAATTTATTTAAGTATGCAACTTTCTGAAGCATCTTGTGTGCCGAGATTGCTGAAAGGGTTTTTCGCCAAAATATTCTTTTTCTCAACTCATTAGACCTTTAAAAGGATTTTGTTTTGCCAAACGAACGATATTTCGATCATCTCGACGAGATGACTTTCTTTGTCTAGGTACACGCGGAACATTTGAAGTAGTTTGATACGAGGCAAAATGCTTTACGGCGTGGAAAACCATAGTTTTTGAACATTGCAGATGATCGGCTATGTGTTTATACGACCAATTCTTGTCGCGAAGTTTTAGTATTACTTCTCTTGTAGATTTATCACAACTTTTATTTTTCCCCATTGTTTTATATGAAGCAATCGCCTTTAAGACTTTTACGGCACTAAATGGCGCCAAAATTATTCAAATTATAACCTAAAACCACAAAGCGGCGGTACGTTACCTATTTAAATTTGAATAAAAAATAAACTATTCAGCGTTCTTAATTATATGACCAGCCAGTAAGTAGTAATACTAGGTTTAGATGTAATGTATAAAGTTTATCTATTTATTTTTTAGCCAATTATATGTATAAATGAATTTACCGCTAGTACGGAAAAGTTTTACGATACCGAGAGAGGTACAAAAATATACATGCAGTTAGTAACACTTGTCAGTTTGAAAAAATCTTCTCTATAAAAAATCGTTCTTAATTATATGACCATAACTGTATGTACCTACAATCAACAATATTTGTTAATAAATAATAAATTTGTTCCACTTTAATTATTCTGTATTTTCTTTGTTTGCCAACAGAGTACTGCTATTGTGTTGGTAGCCTTGGTACTACGCATGTAAATTCCGGTCTTTTTCCGGTCGTTCTTTTCACTCTCAATACACTTACATCCATTACTGCTCACCTCATGGCTGTTTTTTACTCTCAAAGTTTCCCGAGGTTTTTCGATGAGGACGTCATCTCTTGCAAATCTAGCATTTAAAGCTTCGACTGCCTTTTTATAATTTCCTGCAGAAGGTGGGTTCACGGTCATGGACTGAAGAAGATATTGGAACATGTCGCAAGCGTCAATGTGGGCGTCTTCGTCTATCTTCTTAAATTGTCCCCAGTACTGCAGCCAGGACTTTATGTTGCCATCGAACTTGACGAGCTCCAACTTAGGTAATGTAGGCAGACGTTGCTTGCCCGTTGTGGGCTTCTGACTCAATTCCGCTGACAATAATGAGGATGCACTATTTGAGCGCGGCAGGGTTTTAGAGCACATCGACTTGACCTTGTGCCCCTTCCGCCGTTAAGAAAACCGAAGTTTGGAAACCAGTTTCCTAAAAGGCTTTTTTTATACCTCTACGTTACTGGTTTTGCGTTACCAAATGTTGTTCAGTTTGACTAGTACGATCTATGTTTTAATTATTTGCTCCTGTTACAGGAAATACCCGGTATTTTCCGCTTGTAATATAAGTTGTACTTTGTTAAGCATTAGGTCCCAGACCACAGCATTATTCGCCTATGCCAATAAAGGTAGACGTTTGAAATCATAGACTGGAAAAGGGGTCACTAACGGAAAACGCGACTTATCCGACTCCAACCTACTACGGAATACAGAACCTTAGCGCCTGGTCTGCTTAGCAAAACAGACAACTCTACATCATACCGTTTACAAGAACAAAATGGAAAGGTTTACGTCTCGGACAAGTAGGGTGAGACTGTTAAATCATAGGCAGGAGGCGGGCCTCTAGCGTGAAACGTGGCTGGTCGCCTCTTAACCTACTACATACTGCAGCAACACTAAGAGCCCAAGAACACAGAAGGTGCCCGTAAACCTTAGTCAGGCCGGCATAAATTAAACAACGTAGAATTTAGTTTCACAAAATATTGTTTATTAAACTTTAAAACCGCTAAAGGATGACAAAAAATAAACACAAACACAGATTATATAAAAACAGACCGAAAGTCCTGTAAAAAATATCAACACATTGATAGAACACGCATTGCGAGGCGGAACATTGAATGGCTAATAAGTGTATCAGGTACAAGCAAGTTAACAAATTACTGCCGAACAAATATAGTGTCCGAATAAGTCCGAAAAAAACGGAAGCGCTTATGGAAAGCCTTGAATTTGAATTTTGAAAAAGGTAAGATGAGTAAGTACAGATACCGGCAAACTTCTTGAGCATTAAACAAGGGAGTGGGGGAAAGTTTGCGCACCGTACACATACGAGCAAAAAAAGTACCTAACTATTTAATTAAACTGTAAAATACTTTTTACGTAGATAAATCTACTTCTAAACATAGTTAGTTTTAATTTGTATAGATTGTTAGTGTGCGAAACACAGTGAGTAAGTCAGAGCTCTTCGCTTCCTTGATAATCCGTCTGACAGTGCTGACAGACGTTTTTGTAGCATCTGCAGTATTCTTCACTGTCTCCATGTCACTCTTTCCGTCTTTCATCATAAAGCAATAGACGTCGTACACCATTTTTCTAGCTTGCCTTTTGAAAACCACATTATTTTGTCGTGGCATGGTGTTTTTATTAAGTATAAAACAATCAACAAAAAAGTTATAACAAGAAGTCAACAAACAATAATAACAACAAATTCAACAAAAACTATAAAGTCAACAAACAACAAATTCAACACAAACAATAAAGTCAGTCAGTCAGTCAACAAAACAAATTACAACAATCACTGTATCACTGCACGCCAGTGTACATAGGAGGCAAAAGAACGTGGACGCAGCGCGGGACACAAACGTCAACTGATTTACCAATCACGCGCGCGATCGACACGTCACTCTTCCGCCGCCGCGCACCGCCGCCCGCCGCCCCCCTCCCAGCGATACCTAAAAATCGCTTCTGCGCAGGCAAAGCCATTTGTTCAAGATGTTTGCCGGTATCTGTAACAATACGTAAGGCACTCAAAACATAAGGAGCAAATGTACCCTTTACGATGAAAACTGGCTGTAAAATCCTAGTTAAACCTAATTTCATGCATGAAAGTAGAAACTAATTACCTGCCCTTAAGGAAAAAAAAGGTAATGTTACTCGCTTTGAAGTAAGTTTGAGAAACCTAACGTATAAAAATTTTGCGCAATCAGAAAACTAGGCACTGAACAAAATGCGTATTCGAACCAAGGCGTATGATTACAGGTTTCCTTCCTCTTGCTCGGGACTCAGCAGCCTGCGGGTAAAACTGCAGGCTATGGCTGGTAACTTCCGCAACCAGGCGTACGGAAAAAAGAACCGGTAGATGACACCTGATTCAGGCTGGCCGGGGTAACGGTCGGGCTGGAAAGAATTTGAAATCGAGATCAGAATACGATTGAGCACATATGTGTGTCCTTTTAGAATTACGTTTAGGAAATGATATTGTCAATGGTAGAATGTAAACAATAGTTATTTGTGTCACAAGGGAGCAAAATGATGTATTTACGTCGAGGGCGCACATTGAATCCAGAATGTAGCGAAGGATTCTGCAATAGAATCCTGAGCGTAATGAGGGATTCAAGTGTTAACGCCCAAGATGAAAATAATTTTGCTCCCGATTGGCTCATACAACTTTTCAGACCGAGCATTAAGAAACTTGAAAAAGAAAAATCTAAATATTATTAAAGCACAACCAGCATAGAAAATGTCGTGGCTTTACAATTATCAACTTTAAAAATAGCATTTGCAATAAAACGCTTAGAAAAGCCTTGAACGGAAAAGTCGCACTTTGCTCCCTCTCGACAGGGAGGAAAAGTTACTTTTCTGAAGGAGAGGTGTGAAAAAATACTTATTTCAGTAGCAAACGGTCTAAAGGTTGGGAAAGAAAAAGATGCATTTTTTTCTAGTATAATATTTAAGTCGAATTTAAATAAAATGCAAATGATGTTAAATTTTGTGATTTTGATGGCATTGTGATGTAATAAAATTGTGACGGAATAAAATTGGGCCGGGATAAAATTGTGATGGCGGGATCTGAGTTTCAATCTTGGGCATACTTATTCAAACAAGGAAGTTGTGGAAATACTGTCTGGTTTGACAATTTTTTTTTTATATATATTTTTCCATTAAGTAGGTGTGCGTGCAACGGTGCTTTCGAATTGTATTCTCATCTCGGTTTTCCAATAAAATAACGTATGTATGTCATTCCTTATGATTTAAGAATTTAAGATAGCATGTAATGTATTAAAAAGTGTGTGTATAAATGTCAAATAAAGTTCAAAATGGAGTAAGATAACTATAAAATGCATTAATTGTCAAGGTAAATCGGTATCAATGTCAAATGTCTGATCAATTCATAAAATAAAACTTTGGTGCAAATAACGTGAGCTAAGCGGCCCCCACAGTTGACCACCCCTGCCAATAATTTAGTGGGGGTTGTTTTATAATGTGTCCCTTCGACAGGGCCGGCCTATGTTTACGGCCCGCTCGCTAATTACTGATCAATTCATAAATTATTCAGAACACAAAACAAAACAAAGCACCGAACCGTTTTTGGTGTCGATTACTGTTTGTGCCCGCAAGTGAAATT